>NC_053130.1:36296535-36586535 GCF_010015445.1 Perca fluviatilis | reverse complement strand
AATCGGTGCCTATGGAGGAAGACATTGTGCTTCTATATTTACCTGACAGAGAACATTGCAGAATCAGAATGTAATCACAAAATATCACAATTAAAATGTGGAGTAATCAGACATTAGCGTCATGGACTCATGGCAGTGCGCTACCCACCCTGCCCGTTATGAGAGCTAAACAGCACATATCTGCGTTCATCAACCACCAGAACCGGACTGTGACGGTGTGTGTGTGTGTGTGTGTGTGTGTGTGTGTTTGTGTGTGCGCGAGAGAGAGAGAGAGAGAGAGAGAGAGAGAGAGAGAGAGAGAGAGAGAGTTGTCTCGTGTCGGATCGTTAACGAATTTAACATTTCAGCAGAGGTGTTCATTTCCATACAGGTTTAGTGGCTTGACGGTTAACGGTAAAGTAGGGGATTTGATTTGCAGGCGGTATTTTGGTGACTTAATTAACCCGACCCAGAGTGAGTCTGATGAAATCTGATGTAGGCTATCTGCCCGGTTCAGCTCTGAGATTTTCTTGCATTACGCAGCGCTCTGAAGGAATAATCTCCGAGATTAGGCTACGTTATGTTCTGCCAGCTCACAGCAATTTAATACAATAGCAGGAAAAGAGTCAGAGGCGCTGATGTGCAGGTTACCTTCCCCCCAAACACGGACACACCTACAGATACGTCTCGCTTTATAAGATAGATAGCCTGCCTATAAGTGACATCACGCTCTGTCTGCACTTGTTGTCTGGTTGTGCTTTGCATGTGTGGGATTCTGAAATGTCCTTAAATTCGGGAATTGTTGTTTGTTTATTCAAAGTCAAAGACAGTCCAAAGTAGTGCTACTTTGCACATTTTTGTGGGTCTGAGGTGTATGTCATATTTTAGCTGCCAAAGCTCCGCTGCTCTCTCTCTCTCTGTCTCTGGTCCTGCTCACTTCTCACTCAGTGAGCAGAGGGGGAGTGGCCAACGGCTAGAGCGGCAAAAGCCAATATGTGCTTCTTTTACCGACAATATATTTTGCATTTCTTATCCAAACAATGTCAAACTTGGCAGTGCACTTACTCGTGCCCATAACAAGACACCTGTCAAGATTGAAATCCATCGGACTAACGGTTCGAGAGATATGCGCTTAACACCCACACAGACAGACAGACGTTCCTGCAATTTATAGATATATATATATATATATATATATATATACATACACACACACACACACACACACACACAGTATATAAATATATATACCCAGAGATGGGTCTGGATCGTGGATAGTAAAAGCAACACTGGAAGAAGGAGAAAGTGCTCTGTTCATCAGGTAGTCACTAACTGTGTCTATCTGCTGCTTGGTGCTGGGCAGGAAGTGTACCAGCTGCAGCTACAAACATGGTCCATGAGAGCAGAAACCAAAACAATACTCAGAACACATTCAGAACATTAATATAGCAGCAAACAAATAGTTACTCTGCAAAGACTAGGGGTGGGGGAAGAAATCGATACAGCATAGTATCGCGATATTTTCCATGGCAATACTGTATCAATACACAGACTCCAAGTATCAATCTATTATACTGTATGTGTTTTGCAGCAAGACAAATTGAAGTGACATGAACAAACAGAGAAATGTGTCTTTTTAGATGAAACAGACACACTTAATTTGAAATTGGGAAAAATTTTAAGTTGGAAAACAGGTAATAAATTGCGCAATATATCGCAGAATACTGTGTGTGTGTGTGTGTGTGTGTGTGTGTGTGAGATCACTAACCTACTCTGAAGTTGGGGGCTGTCAGGGTGTCAGTAGCGCGGCCGTTCTCACTGATGATGGTGGTGGTGTTTCCCAGCTCACAGTTGTTGTGACATCTGCCCCCCATGCAGGTTACCTTGCAGATGGTTGGTGTGAACACCACCTTGATCCGTCCTGTATGGTTGCCCACTGCCACCGAAAACATGGCAGAAACCACGAGGAGGGGGAGGGAGAGAAGACCAACTTTGGTTATTGTTTGATCCATTGAAAAATGTTAAATCACTTTCAAGTTCAAGCTCATCACAATCAACTGCTAAGGCTCCAGTCAAAACAAAAACAAAAGATGTAGTATGTAATTTAAAAAAATTTTAAAACGTGATGTTTCTCCTCCCTGCAACCCTCTCTGTTTCTCCTCCTCTTCCACTGCTCCTAGATCCAGTGGCGCCTCTGAAACGTGAGCAGGAATAAAGAAAAAGAAATCTGGGAGAGAGAGAAGTCAGCAAACAAAACTCTGGGACGTCTTCCAGTTCTTCATTAGAAGTCTCTGAGAGGTGGATATTGGCACATGAACATACTAAGCCTTATTCCAAAACAGACAAACAGCAGGCATGCCACCTTCCTCTTTTGTGCCTGCTTTCCTTGCTGTCTGGTTTTCTCCTCATTCTATATTTCTAGTTTTTACTGTCGAGGTTTAGCAAACTATGCTCAGGAACGGTAGTACCTCAAATAAAGAAAAAGAGCTCCAAAAGTCCTTTGCAGTGAGATCAGGAGAAGTGACAGTAGCCTTTAGAAGTACTGTAGGTGTAAAGGCTTATCTAGGCGCCTGCCTGTCCCCACCCTCATCTATCCAGCCCTCAGTACACACTGACAGGAAGAGATGGGTGGAGAGCACTCACTCTGACAGAGATACTGGATCCCATCTCAAAGTACCTGACACACTGAATCTTTCTACATACTGTACACCAATATCTTACATACATCTCTTCAGGTACATTTAGCTTTTTCCTCCAATTCTTTCAACTTGATTTACTTTTAATATCTCTTCCCGGTGTGGTTGTTCTTGGCATCCCTGTGTCAGCTCCAAACCTCTGTCTCCAGCTCAGTGCTTTGTCTGTGGCTGACAGCTGTTCACACCAGAGAGTGCAGACGCATGGAGGAAGGCCAAGCAGCCAGAGGAATGTGTTCTAAACCTGAGAGGCAGGAAAAACCACTGGGTAACAGTCGCTAATAGGTGAAAAAAGTAACTATTGATGAGGGACCTAATATGATGAAGTGGTTACCACCAAATGCCAAGGGAAAAGTGGATATAGAAATGCTGCCAGAATATATCTGAATGTCCAAGATTTGACGTCTAATCATGGTTTGCCCAATTCTCTTTAATGGGAAGATTATTCCAAAAAAGAAAGAGGAAGGAAAAGGCAAGGTAAGGTAAGTCTGGTAGGGCAGCGTGAGGGTTCTCACTACATTACAGAGCCATACAGACACTAGCAAAGATTCCATCCACTTGTCAATCCAATTATCTGAAGTTCGGTAAAAAAAACACTCATGTGGATAAAGCCGGTAAAAGTGTGTTTCCATCCAACGGCTTTGAAGTGAATAAAAACCTGTGTGTAATGATGTCACATGCTGTTTTGCGCTCAAATTGGTATATTGAATCAACTTGAGACATTTTAAGGTGTTTCCATTCATTTTCGCACTGAATCACACAACATTCAAGCAAACATTTGTGAACGAAGTTTTGCTAGACAAAATAGATTGTGCAGTCTACCTACATAAATTTAGCACAAAAAGTAAGGACATTTGTGTTTGGTAGATTATTTCTCTGTGGTAACAATGCTTTTTGGCAATACATCTTATACCGTCCCTTTCAAATAGTGCCCCAGTTGTAAGGAACATGCATTTGTGGGATGAGCAGCAGCGCTGAGTAATAAAGGTTATGGGGTAATGAGGATTGCGCCCATGAAAAATTTGCCAAATCTTCTCTGCCAATGAAAAACATCTTATTCTGCCAATGACTTGTTTGGTGTTTGGTGGATAGGATGATTGAAGTTTGAAGAAACAAGACATATTGGCAATTGAACAATTTTTTGTACAGGAGCCTCAGTAGCTTGTGGAAGAACATTACACAGCCACAACAGCCTGGCATCTCCTCCTCATGTTGGTCACCAGCCTGGTCACACACTGCTGTGGGATGGCATCCCATTCTTCAACCAGCATTTGTCGCAAGTCAGCCAACGTGGTTGTGTTGGTCACTCTGGCATGAACAGCACGCCCAAGCTGATCCCACAAGTGTTCAATGGGGTTGAGATCAGGACTGCTGGCAGGCTATTCCATCCTCTCCACTCCCACATTCTGGAGGTAGTCTCTGATAAATCCCGCCCTGTGGGGGCGAGCGTTGTCATCTTGGAGGATAGAGTTCGGTCCCAGACTGTGATATGGAATTGCCACTGGTTGCAGAATCTCATCTCTATATCTTTCTGCATTGAGATTGCCTCCAATCATGACAAGCCTTGTTTTTCCAGTGAGGGAGATGCCACCGCACACCATCACACTGCCTCCACTCAACTTTTGGGTCAGTAAGACCACCGTGTGTTTACGGCGTGTGCAATGCCATACGAACGAGGATGATGAGAAGGTATATACCTACCTGGAGTGGATGAGGCATCTTGCTGCGTAACTATAGAGCGCACCTTGTGCCACAGGTGTATGGCACAATAGACGGGACTCACGTCCCGACTAGAACCCCTGCTGAAGGCTGCATGGATTTTGTCAATTGAAAGGGCTGGCTATCAATTGTATTACTACAGGCTGTAGTAGACGATCGTTGCATGATGAATGAAATTTGCGTCGGCACTCCCGGCAGTGCACACTGGGCGCACTCCTGACCCGTACAGGTGCGTCTGTTTAACCATAAAATAAAACTTAATCGCAATACATTTTTTATTCGGCAAATAACGTTTCCATCAGCGTTTATCACATAAGACGTATATTGATCAAGAGAAAATCCAATGAGACCGAACGTATAAACTTTATGGTCAGCTCTGTGCGTTGCTATGTTGCTGTACACAAGCCAACAGTTTTTGCAGGGCTGCAGACCCGATGAGAAGGAGAAACAGCTACTTTTAAACATGATCAAAGACTTGGATATCAGCAAATTTTTGGATATGAGCAAACATCGCTAGGCAGACCTTTTCAAGAAGCTGGTTGAAGGAATGAAAGAGGAACGCTGTGTTTACACAGTCCAATAAGTCCTCCACCGCTGGTAAACGTATTTTTGCATGGCTACATGTAAATGGGAATATTATTGGAATATTCACTTTCATCAGCCATGGAAACAGTTTAGTCGGAATATCGTCTTTTTCGGAATAAAGGCAAAAACCGGAATATTATGTTCATGTAAACATAGTCATTGTTGCAGAGAGGAATGAAGAATACATTCTGAAGTTAGGAGGGGGTCATTTCTTTTCTTTCTGATGTGTTCCAATGGATCGAAATTAATTATGTAAGGGAATAAAAGTGAAGAGGCTTAAGACCTAAAGTGTGTGCAGTACAGACACTGAAGTGAGGCTTGACTAAGATCACATTTTAAGAGTACTTGCAATGTTTGTAGAAAATCAATGCATATGTTCTCTTTAGGGTTCTCTGTTCGCAAGAAGTTCCTCTCCCTTGCTTGATTTAGTGGCAAAATGTCTTTGCATGGATTTTATATACAGTAGAGTAATTTGGCTGCAGTTCAGCCTTCTAACAGGAAAGATGTGGGTAACACATTATCTTTATGACTGTTAACCTTAAGTGTCATATGGTGCAACATTGACATTGTTTTAGATGTCTGTTATGGCAACTTAACATTAAGCAAGACAACATAAACTGGCAAAGTCTAGAGAACTAGCATAGTCCGGGCAGAGTCAGATAAACCGCTAACAGGTCGGGTGGGTGTAACACACATTCAGCACTATTGGCTACTGTGAACACCAATCAATATCCATGATGCGACAAGTCCCTCCCTAGCTTCCTAATAAATAAATAAATAGCACTCTGCCTGCTAGTTGTTAACAGAGCTCCCAGTGAACACGGCCACACACCAGGAACGAACATAGCCTCCGAGACCGTCGGAGGAGGCAAGGCAGCTTTATTTCTCTAGTACATTTAAGCAACAAGGAAGTTCAATGTGCTTTACATAACTCATTAAAGAGAAGTTAAAAACAATTAAAAACATGTGTTAAAGATAATATAAAACAGCAAAATAGAATGGGTATAAAATACAAGAATACAAGTTACAGTGCAGTATAAGAAATGAACAATTATTCAAAGAAAGGCAGCATCAAAAAGTATTCAGCCTTGATTTAAAAGACCTATCGATATGAGTTTGGGCTTCCTAGCCTCCTCTGAGACACTGAACTCCAAATACTCAATCAATTTCAATATTTTCTGTCTATGCAGCCTAACCAAACATGCAAGGGTCAGTACAATTTCCAGAAACTCCTCTGGCTCAAAGTCTGCCATGTTCTACTTTTAGCAGAAATACCACAATGTATAGACTATGTGGACCAAATGTTACCCAACTGGCAACAACAATTTGTTTAGCTGAAAAGCACAAATAACAATCCAAACCTTGGATGCTCCACAAAATTAGCCGTCCTACCCTGGACGCTAACGCACAAGTAAAGTAATACATCCAAAACCCAGGATGCCACACACTACTTTTAATGCCCACAAGCTAATCAGCAAAACCCAAACACATAACAGCCAAAGTCTAACATCAATGCTGGCCAAACACAGGCCGACTCACGATTTCACAAGTCTAAGCAGTAGGCTGCACTCCCGCCAACTTACAATGCTACGCCTCCTGCATTAGGTTCCTGCTTTCTGCTTTATTACAGTGCAGACGCTTTGCTGCTTGCTCCAGCCTCAGCTTGCTTTTTTCTGCTGATAATCTTACTTTTCCTCTGTGAGAAACTATGAGCAGCAGCTCCTTGACACATATAAATCACTAGACTATACATTTTTTGTAGACATATTAGGCTATTGCCATATCTCAACATTTTTATGACCCCCTCAGTACTGCGTGAGCGTGGCCTACCAATAACACAAGCCTGTCCTACAGTGACTGGAAAAGTGGTACTTAGCTAAAGCTTATTAGTAGCAAGATGCATCCCTTCTTTGGGATAACTACAGCAAACTTCTACAGAAGATTGCAGTTCTGGAAACTAAATATACCAGTTAGAAGTAAATGTGGAAATGAATGGACCATGTGGGAATGATATTACTTTACCATGGACCCAAAACAATGGACAAAAACATGGTAACACATGGCTACTTAACATCAACAAGACTGCAAAGAAACAGGAGGCCTGTGTTCCGGGTAATAAACAAGTGGCAGTCCTCCCTGGAACTCTTCTGGTGCAAAGCCTAAGAGTAAATCATTTTCTGGGAAATGGGAGAACAAGTAACGGGCAGGGCACAGCACCCCAAGATCTGTGATATGACCAGCTGGCCTGCATTATCATCCAGGCAGAGTGCCTCTTCAACCCCTGTACTTAGTAGGACACAGCCGTGGACAGCTGTAAAAGGGAGAATTAGCAACAAAAAACCTCCCCAACAACCGAGTGTGCTACTGGATAAGAGATTTGCTCCACTGCTGCAGGGCCCTGGATCTCCATCTGTTGACATGGATTACATCTCATCATCACACAGCAGGTTAAAGGTGCAATATGTAATATTGTATGTAATACTGGCAGCTAGCGGTTAAAATAGTTACTGCACTACCAATTCAAAATACTGGAGAGTCGTTTCCCCCGCCCCCTCCTGCCCAGACTCGAAGTTCACGGGGGTTGCCAGGCTGAGACCACAGCATTCACAACAATGTTGCTAGACGCTTTTCTCACATAGCCAGACATTACTCCACAGCACAGCAGAGTAGCTAACGTTAGATGCTAGTCTCACATAGCCAGACATTACTTCACAGTATAGCAGAGTAGCTAACGTTAGATGCTAGTCTCACATAGCCAGACATTAGTCCACAGCACAGCAGAGTAGCTAATGTTAGATGCTAGTCTCACATAGCCAGACATTACTCCACAGCACAGCAGAGTAGCTAACGTTAGATGCTAGTCTCACATTGCCAGACATTACTCCACAGCACAGCAGAGTAGCTAACGTTAGATGCTGGCTATATTGACAGTCATAAAAGCCCGTGCTCACGCGGAGCTCTGTAACCAACTGACAGACACACTTTTTCGGGTTAAAATTACAGTATGAACCGCTAAAAACACAACAACATCACCGTCCTCTCCACACGCCAGTCAGGCACACTTCCTCAGCTTAGAATTACAATACGAAACGCTAAAAATACCACTAGCTACCTTGCTGACGGAACACACTTCATTGGCTTAGAATTACGGCAACAATCGCTAAACACACTGCAAACTCAAAGTCCTCTCTTCCCAATTTACAGCCCCCCTCTCGTGGCTTAAAATAACTCACCGTTGTCGGCTCCAGCCTCTTAACTACACGTGGTAAACAGCCATGGGCTGCTTGCCTGGTCCTCCGGTAACGTTAGCAGTTAGCAGGGTTAGCATGGCGGCGTTAGCCAGGACCAGTCGGGATCACTTTACTGGCTGTGTCTCAATTGTTTTTGCGAGTAACCAACTCGGGTACTCTAGCTATATAATTCAATGTGAGTACACAAATGTTGAAATGACATAAAATACCCGTCCCTAGTGGCTGTGATAAATTAGCCTGAAGCTATGCTTACCTGTTCAGGAGGAAATAAGCCAATTCTGCGTCCTTTTGGGATCTAAGCTGTCTCCATCTTTCAAATACATCTCCAATATTTAGCAGGGGGTTGTTATGTCTCTGGTCACGCAACTGTTAGAAACATGCTGTTTTCTTTTTTTTAGGTCGGGTAGAATCTATCTCCGTTGATCCTGTTTGTTTGTGTGCTGCTTTCATGGCTGTACTACCGTTACAGCTGTAGCGCGCTGGATTTACGTTTTTACAGGTATATCTGGCAACCCGGCCTGGCTGTCAAACTGGGCAGTTGATAACAACACACAGATCAAAACATAAACATAAATTCCGTCACGGAATGTAAATTTCAAAAAGAAAAAATACTGACATTACCATTGTTGTCAGAAAAGATAGTATTTCAGTTTAACATGTTTCCTTAATATCTGATGAGGCATTGGTGTCATTTTTGGATTTATTACAGTACAAATATTACATATTGGACCTTTAAGGACTGAGAGTAATTCAAAATCAAGAATCCTGCATATCGAGGCAGCACACCCAACTGTAAAGAAAATACTGCATATAGGGTCAAATATACTGTATTTCCTGTACTGTATTTTTTTTATACCTCTTTATTTTCTAAGTGTTTTGTAAGCTGCTGAAATCTGCTGCTGGAAATCTGATTTCCTTGCGGGAGTCAACCCAAAAGGATCAATAAAGAGAAGTTTAAGTCTAAATGATGTTATAAAGCAACAGTCTTAAGTGCTGAAACTGGACTTCATTGATCTGCTGAACATAGCTCGCTAAATGCTGAGGTGTTTATCAGTGGCCCTCTACCACCAGTCAGAATAATAATAATAATAATAATAATAATAATAATTAAAGCTGCGATCAGCGATGGACGGGCCCTCGCGCCACTGCGCGCGTCGGGGTTACCGGCAGATGCTGCTCCTTGCAACCGTGCATTTGCACGGCACTCAGACACCGCAAGTCAACAATGAAAAGGGAACTGCCTGCGGAGTTCAACAATACCTCACATAAGACTCTACGTCATACGGTAGCTGTGAAAGGGGGCGTGACCAAAGTATAGGGGGCGGGCCAAACTTTTACCAATACAAAAAGAAGTCTCTGCTGAGTTTATTGATACCTCACATAAGACTCTACCTTAAACGGGTCACCATTTATTAAAGGGGGCGTGGCTTAAACATAGGGGGCGGGCCAATCCATCACCAATGAAGAATGAACTCTCTGCTGAGTTCAGTGATACCTCACACAAGGGTCTACATCAAACGGGTCATTAGTTAGAAAAGGCCGTGGCTAAAGCTTAGGGGGCAGGTCAAACCATCACCAATGAAGAATGAACTCTCTGCTGAGTTCAATGATGCCTCACACAAGGGTATACCTTAAACGGTTGAAAAGTGGGCGTGGTTAAAGTATAGGGGGCGGCTTAGCATCACATGTAGACCACACATTAGAAGTTTCATATAAATTGGATGATGTTTGTCATATAAGGCAATTTTCATGTTGCCATCAGGGGGCGCTATGACCACAAGTCAATTTTGGCCTGTAGGTGTCCTCAAGCCTGGACCCTTGTCAATCGTGAGAAATTTCTGGCAGATACGACAACGTACACTCAAGTTACAACAACTTCTTTGTTCATCGCTAAACACACAAAATGGCCGCCACGCCACTCCCACACCGTCTGACAGAAAGTTTTTCTTTTAATAACTTTTCATCTTTAAGGTGTTGAGATGATACAGACCAAGTTTGAAGTCCATCGGATGAAATCTGTAGGAGGAGTTGGTTAAAGCCCCTTGACTTTTAGCCCTACTTCCTGTTGCCATTAGTGGGCGCTATGACTTTAAGTAAATATCGGCCTTTATTTGTCCTCAGGGTTGGACTCTTATGAATCCTGAAAAGTTTTGAGCCAGTTGGACAGCGTACACTCGAGTTACACCCACTTCCTGTTTCGGCAGCGAAACGCACAAAATGGCCGCCCCGCCACGGCCACGCCCTATGACAAAAAGTTTTTCTTTAAACAACTTTTCATCTTTAACATCTTAAGATGGCACAGACCGAGGTTGAAGTTGATCGGATGAAATCTCTAGGAGGAGTTCGTTAAAGTACGACATGTGGAAATGGCCAAAATCGCACTAATTTCGAACTTTCAATTCAAAATGGCGGACTTACAGTTAAACGCACTGCAGGGGCTCAATTTTCTTAACTTTCTAGGGGGCGCTAGCGAGCCATTTTCGTGCGCCTATTCCCGAAACCCTTAAAATACGTACATTTTCACCAGACTTGATGCGACCGCCAAATTTGGTGAGTTTTAGAATATGTTAAGCCCCTCAAAAAGGCGATTCATTTGACGGGAAAAAGAAAGAAAGAAACAATAATTCCTTCAGTTTCAATAGGGCCTTCGCCGCTGTCGGCGCTCGGGCCCTAATAATTCCTTCAGTTTCAATAGGGCCTTCACCGCTGTCAGCGCTCGGGCCCTAAATAATAATTCCTTCAGTTTCAATAGGGCCTTCGCCGCTGTCGGTGCTTGGGCCCTAATAATTCCTTCAGTTTCAATAGGGCCTTCGCCGCTGTCAGCGCTCAGGCCCTAAAAATAAGAGTTTTTTTTAAATGTCCAGGGATGTACCTGCAGGGAGGGTGTTCCAGACGGATGGGGCTGTGACACTAAAGGTTCTGTCTCCGAAGGTACAGAGTCTGGTGTGGGGAATGGAGAGCAAGCCAGCGTCTGAGGACCGCAGGTTTCAGGGTGGGGTGTATGGATGGAGGAGGTCGGAGAGGTACTGGGGGCCAGGGCATGGAGGGATTTGTAGGTGAGAAGGAGGATTTGTTTGGAGTCTGGAGATGTTTTTAAGATGAAAAAGGCAGATTTGGTAATAGATTTGATGTGAGTATGGAAAGAGGGTGGAGTCCAGGATTACACAAAGGTTGCGGATCTCAGAGGATGGGCAGATGGCGCACCCGTCAACATCATCATCATGATGGGGGCCACAACCAAGAGGTCTGTTTTATTGCTGTTCAGTTTGAATAGGTTGGTTGACATCTAGGCTTTGATGTCATGCAGACAGTTGACCAGTGAGAGGGGGGAAGCTAAGTGGATGGTTTGGTGCTGATGTAGAGCTGTGTATCATCGGCATAGGAGTGGAAACTGAGACCATGTTGCCGGATAATCTGACCAAGGGGGAGCATGTAGATGGTGAAAAGGATGGGTCCAAGCACAGAGCCTTGGTGCACGCCTCGGTTGACCGGAGCTGGGTCGGAGAAGGAGTTGCTAATGGTGACAAATTGCTTCATGTGTGAGAAGTAAGACCAAGAAACCAGGAGAGAGCTGTGCCAGTGAGACCAAGGTGATGGGATAGCCTGTTGAAGAAAATGGTATGGGAGATTGTGTCAAAGGCTGCGGAGAGGTCAAGGAGAATGACTATGCTGATGTGTCCAGAGTCAGCACTGGTGAGTAGATCATATGTGATTTTGATGAGGGTGGTCTTTGTACTATGATACGTTCTGAATACTGACTGAAAGGGTTCATAGACCTCATGGTTGGACAAACGCTGATGGACTTGGGTTGTTGTTTGCATCCTCCGGATCCGAACCTGGCTTCTTGAGGATAGGGGTAACTGAGGCAGTTTTAAAGTAGGTGGGTACTACGCCAGATTCCAGAGAGCAGGTGATGACATCCACCATGATGGGACACAGGAAAGGTGGACATGCTTTGACCAGGGCTGTAGGCATTGGATCCAGTGAGCAGGTGGAAGCCTTTGCTTTAGCCTTTTGCTTTTAGAAGAGGAGTTAAGAGATTCAGCAGACTGTTGGCAATGAATACATGGCCTTCAACTGTATGTACCGTCCATTCACTGCATTTTATTGACATTTTCAAGTTTTTCTGGGACCGCAGACATCTTATTAAGGCAAATAGACTTTTCCTTAACAAGCCAGGAGTAAAGCTGTTCACCTCTAACCTACTTGTGTTGTTTTCATCAACGAAAATTATGACTAAATATTGTCGTCAACAAACCTTTATCACGTGACGAAAACGAGACGAGACGCAACGTAAATGCTGGTCATGGGATGATGACCATAATTAAATGTATAATGCAATATTGTTGACGAATAAAAACGAGACTAAATGCGGTTTACAAAATAAAAACTATGCTAAAACGTCTCTTCATTTTCATTGACCAAAACGAGACAAGACAAAATGTTATGTTATTTCGTCTCATTTAGTCGCGTTATTATTATTATTATTATTATTATTATTATTATTTTGCAGTATTTCTGTCCCCTGTGTCTTCTGGGGCTGCATCAGGTCACACTTGGGTCGCACTGCGCAGATGCAGGCAACACTACTTCCTCAAGCCCTGTCGCGGCATTATTTAATTTAGAAGATGCAGCGGTGAGTTAGAGAGTGAGACGAGCGTAACTGACAACAAACTAAATTAAGTCTGACACAGAGAAAGCTGGGACCATGGCCGGCCAGCTGGAGTTCGTCTTTGGGAGAAAAAGAATAAATGACATTTGGAAAAAAAATTTCATTACATCGAAGTGGAAAAGAAAAAGTAATGTGTTGTGGAAAAAGATGGGAAGAAATGTGGCCACAAAATCACAGGAAAAAACACCACGAACCTTGAGAAACATCTCAAGCCATTCCATAATGAAATTGAGGTAAGTCAAGACATTAACGTAACGTTACTTTCTGTTTTAGAAAGCTAATGCCAACTCAGGAGGTTGTGGTGGGTTCTTGGCCAACATTTTGGTTTTGTCTATACTACTAGATACGTATACTATATTGACTGGATTAAATAGAATTGCATTACTAAAAAGAGACTAAAATACAATTTTCATTGACTAAAGCTAGACTAAATGTCATCAATTTTCGTCGACTAAACCTAGACTAAAATGTCATCAGTTTAAGTCCTATTTCTCTGATCGATCTCAATTTGTTAATGTTAATGATAAATCCTCCAAGTACACTAAAGTTAGCCATGGCGTTCCACAAGGCTCAGTGCTTGGACCTATTCTATTCTCCTTATATATGCTTCCTCTTGGTAATATTATTAGGAAACACTCAATTAACTTTCACTGTTATGCGGATCACACCCAATTATACTTGTCAATCAAACCAGACGAAACCAGTCAGCTAGCTAAACTTCAAGCGTGCATTAAAGATATAAAATCATGGATGAACTACAATTTTCTGATGTTAAACTCTAACAAAAACTGAATTTATTGTGCTGGGCCCTAAATACCTCCGAACCTCATTATCTAAAGACATAGCTACTCTGGATGGTATTGCCCTGGCCTCCAGCACTACTGTCAGAAACTTAGGAGTTATTTTTGATCAGGATATATCCTTTAACGCCCATCTAAAACAAACCTCAAGAACAGCCTTCTTTCATCTTCGTAACATTGCCAAAATTAGGAATATCCTGTCTCAAAACGATGCTGAAAAACTAGTCCATGCATTCGTTACTTCCAGGCTGGACTACTGTAATTCCCTACTGTCAGGTTGCTCAAATAAGTCCCTTAAGACTCTCCAGCTGATCCAGAATGCTGCAGCGCGTGTTCTCACAAGAACTAAGAAAAGAGATCATATTTCTCCTGTATTAGCTATTAGCTAAAATGCTGTAAAATCCAGGATTGAATTTAAAATTCTTCTCCTGACCTACAAAGCCGTGTTACCTAGAGTCTCTAAAAGTAGAATGGGAGCCAGAGCCTTTAGTTATCAGGCTCCTCTCCTATGGAACCAGCTCCCAATCTGGGTTCGGGGGGCAGAAACTGTCACCACATTCAAGAATGAACTTAAAACTCTCCTATTTGATAAAGCTTATAGTTAGGGAGTGAGGAATTGTAGTGTCCACCTATCTGGCCCACCTGCTTCTCTTCATAATTGTTAGATTAATAATATATAACAAAAGTAGAGGGAGGCAGGCCAGCACAGCCCGATCCGGCAGGGGAGAGTTCCAAGCCTGAACAGGCTACCTCTCCTTATGACCTGTCTCTCCTAGTTACGCTATTATAGTTTTAGACTGCCGGGGGACTTCCTTCCTTTGACACACTGAGCTGCTCTCTCCTCTCCCTTTCTATTACCATTTGTGTGCATCCCGTCCCAGAAATGCTTGTTACTAATCCTAGCTTCTGGGGAGTTTACTCCCCGGAGTCCTTATGTTTTTTCACCCAGCGTATTTTCTTGGAGAACGTTGGCACCAAGATCCTGGTTGCAGCTGTCGCCGTGGTCCTGCTGCACTCCCTGCTGAGCTCTGTGGTGCCCTGCAATGTCATGCTGCGTCCTGCTAAACCCTGCTGCTTCCTACTACGTCCATCCATGCTCTGCTGGGCCACGCTACATCCTGTAACGCCCTGCAGCGCCCTGATATGACATGAACTACTACGACTACCATTTGAAGTCACTGTTCCATTATTAATGTGACTATTATCGCCACTGTTCATCATATCCCAACCGGCACCGTCAGACACCGCCTACCAAGAGCCTGGGTCTGTCCGAGGTTTCTTCCCAAGAGGGAGTTTTTCCTCGCCACTGTCGCACTGCTTGCTCTTGAGGGAATTACTGTAATTGTTGGAATTGTTGGGGCTTTGTAAATTATAGAGTGTGGTCTAGACCTACTCTATTTGTAAAGTGTCTCGAGATAACTCGTGTTATGATTTGATACTATAAATAAAATTGAATTGAATTGAATTGAATTGACCAGATAAAGGAGCTGGTTAATGCTGGAACCAAATATACCCCCCTTCCTTCTCCCATCATTCGCCCCAGGCGTCCACCTGCCCAAGCTTAAATTGATATGTGCCATGTCCAGGCTCCACGCCTAGTGGCACTCATGACACTTTCCAGGACAAGCCCAGGCTTTGTGTATTAAAAACTTCCTGGTGTCTTTACAGGTCTCCCTAAAAAATCAGACAATTCAGAACGCTGCTGCTCCAGTCCTCAATAAGACCAAGAAAGTGGATCACATCACTCCATTTCTGAAGTCTTTACACTTAGGGTGACCAGACGTACCCGAAAAAATTCGGGACAGTCCCGAAAACAAAGCAGTTGTCCCAAATCGTGAATCCTGCCCTAATTGTCCCAAAACTTAGAGCAAAGTCTCAAGAGCAGACTCTCAAGTAGTTATAGTCTGATAGAACATTAAAAACTGTTCATGGTGATTGAGTCGTCCTGCAGCCAGCTCCCGGTCCGGCAGATGGTCCAGGGTGCTCTGCCTGCGACCCGCTTCCAAAACGTTCCGGAAGTCCTCCTCGTCTCCAAAATAAAAGCCCCCATCCACATCGGGAGACAACGGGGTGGCATCACAGCTGAGGGACATATACTTAACCAAAAGGTTAATTACAAAAAATACAACCTTTTTGTCCCCTTTTTATGTTATAGAGTCGATGAAGAGTATTTTGAAATACCTGTCCCTCAAAGAATTGATTTAAAAATACTTCTGTTGGTTTATAAAGCACTAAATGGTTTAGGGCCAAAATACATTTCTGACCTGCTGCTACATTATGAACCCACTAGACCTCTCAAGTGGTCTGGGACAGCTCTGCTTTCTGTCCCTGGAGTCAGAACTAAAAAGGGGGAAGCAGCATTTAGTTTTTATGCTCCACATATCTGGAACTAACTCTCAGAAAACTGCAGGTCCGCAGCAACGCTTAGTTCTTTTAAATCGAGGCTGAAGACCTATCTTTTTGATGCTGCCTTTCTTTAAATAATTGTTCATTTCTTTTCTTTCGTTTTAATTTTTTTTATGTTTTATGTAAAGCACTTCGAATTGCCCTGTTGCTGAAATGTGCTATACACATAAAGCTGCCTTGCCTTAAAGCAACACCAAAGCACTTTTCCTCTTCGGTCCCCCTACAGGTTGTAAGTGTAATTGTCCATCACCATTCTCATTCAAACTACAGATCCGCTACCCGATCTGACAAACTTGCATAGTGCAGTTATAGCTGGTAGAGGGCCGCAAAGCGAATGCAGAAGTGCCGTTCACCCTGTTATGAGTTGATGAACCACTGAAACGATTTTGGAAACATTATTTTAAGGTAAAAAAATAATCTGTGGTGTTGCTTTAAGGCTACAAACCACTAACCTTAACATGCCTAATTAACATGCCATGCCCCGGTCAAAACACGTGCCACAAAACAGAACAACACCTGACTTACCTCAAACCTGAATAACCCACACAAACATACACATTGTGGATGGAATATCTTAAACTGCCAACTGATTTCAACAGAGAGCTAACATGCCGGGCGATAGCCCCCAATTGTTACGAGTGGCTAAGCTAACCTGACTCGTTCAAAAAGAAACTACTGCTGCTAAACAGCTAACTCAGCCGTTAACACTAATCCCCGTTGCCTTGTCCCTACGTCTCGCATTTAAAGCCCAGTTCACAACGAGACAAAACCGTTTCAGAACGTTGCAAGGAAAAGTTGCACCGGCCTGTCTCAGCTCGTCTCAAGCCAGCTAATGGCGTCGCCTGAGACTCAGCTGGTTGAGTCTCCAAAGGCTGGTTTTAGAACGTAAGGGACGTCATCTCTTTCAACAGCCAATAAAGAACTCAGCTTATAAAGTCAGCTATAAACTATAGAAATAAAAATATCCATAGTCCATTTTATTTCTATGTTGCACAAAGCTGGTCGAAATGGCAGAGTTTTAGACGGAGACTCAACGATTGCCCGAAAGCACGGTAACATTATATGGTCAAACGAGATAGAGAGTGACTGAAGAGAGGGAGCGCCCAGTGGCTTAACAAAGCCGTGAATCAGAGAAATAAACCGTTGTTTTCGCTGATTCATCACTAGAAATGCAACTGTTGCAAGCATCACACTATCACTAACATTATCCCCATTCATATTTAGATGAAATAAATATTTCCAGCTACAAAAAATCCTGAAAGTCGGAAGTTAGAACGGAAGTACAAAGAGTGGTTGTTATGGTGATTATACACCGTCTTGTCTTGTCACATTGGTGTGAACTGGCGGCTTTCAAGTCTTTGCAGACCGGCTCATTGCAAGTAGCTGCTTGTTTCTACTCGTCTCATCGCCAATCTTTGCTCTGAACTGGGCTTAACGTGAGGATGAGACTAACTTGCCTGATTGAGTGTAGGTCTTCCCTAATTCTAAAGGTTAATACTTATACATGCACTGCCTACTATGCTCATACTGTATGTATGTATGTATGTAGGTATGTATGTATGTATGTGTGTGTGTATATATATATATATATATATATATATATATATATATATATATATATATATACATACATACATATGTAGTGTATTCACACCCCTTAGTGTTTATTACACAGTTTAAATTTTATTTATTCCATATTTATTTTGTATAATATTCTCTACATTACCCTGCACCTTACTGCTGTTTGCACTTCTGGCTAGATACTAAACTGCATTTCTTCTTCTCAATATCTGGTCTCTCCAATGACAAAAAAGTTTAATCTAATTTCAGACCTGCCAACCTTGAAAAACTTTTTTGAGTAGCAACTTACTGATTTATTGTCGAACTTCTTGTTCATGAACACGGCAGCACGCACGCGGAATAAATGTGCCATTAAATGTCAAATCTGTATACATTTTAAACCCTAGAAAATAATTATGTTCAAGTAGGCTACTTTAATTAAACATTTTATTTAAATTATCGGTCATATTTAATACAATTAATTGGATCATAATATAATCCAATAAAATAAAATATATTACACTGCATAATGAGCACTTTTACTTTTGGTATTTTAAGTATATTTTGATAATACTTTTGTACTATTACCTAGGGAAAATGTTGAATGCAGGACTTGTAACTGACAAGTCGTTTGTAACTCTACAACACTATTTTTTCTACTTTTACTGCGATACATGATCTGAGTAAGTCTTCCACCTCTGGAAATCACCACCAACAGTCGTGCATGAATACCTACAGCAGTGCTTAACACTGAAAACACACAGCTAAGTTCAGCGTTTCCTTGCAGCTCTGCTACAGCAGCAGCAGTGGCGGTTCTACACGGAGGCCTAGGGAGGCCCGTGCCTCCCTAGAAATGTCCCTGGCCACCCCCCCGTGCTAACCAAATAAAAAGATTATTGCTTTATTATGATTTTACACGCGAGCGCCAAAAGCGGAACTAATGTGCGACGCAACGTTCTACATGGGTAAATTAGAGCGCCGCACCCAAACACTGTAGCCTGCCTTCCACGCACACATGTGGTGCTGCTCGTTGAATGAGACATACTCTTGGAGAGAGGAGCTACGATTTCTCCTGTTGCAAGAGTCGAAGGTAAGCAAAACAATTTCTTCCCGTAAGTGACTTGTTGTTCTTGCACATAACCATGTTCCTTTTGTTCCTCACACTGATAATGAAATCAAATTTGTAAATGTCTGGTCTCGATATGTTTAGAACTTAATCATATTTAAGCAAACTCATCGAAGCAGAAGCGAATATCCAAATGTCAGTCTCCTTGCTAGGTCTACACAATGTTGTGACGTAAACCACGTAACTTCATCCGTCTTGGCTGTTGCATTTCAATAACAAATACATTTGAGTAAAGTAATCAACAGGTTTTATGCCCGTGTTAAGTAGGGAGGGATGGTTAGGCAACGAAATATGCTTGCCCCTACGTTTTTCTTCTTCTAATAGTTATCATGAAACGAGGAAAGGATATAGCGTCGTTTTTTGCCCCAGTAAACAAAAAAAGTGAGAAAAACAGCAATGAGAAACAAATCAAGGTGTTGAGGAGCAGGGAGAGGGAGAGCCAGAGGAGTCGGTGGAGGTTGGAGAGAGGGCATGTGATGAAAGAGAGGGCTCTGACACAGAGAGGGAAATTCCAGAGGGTGAGGAGGATGAAGAAGAGGGTGAGGAGGAAGAAAACATACAGGGACAGAGAGAGGAACAGCCAGGGGGACAGCAAGTGGATCCATGTGGATCAAGTACTGCACCATCAGGTTTGTGATGAAGAAGGTTCTTACTATTTGCAAAGCAGTGCAATTACAATTTCATTGTAGGCCTACTGTGTGTCCTTAAAATGCTGCTTTCTGCTGTAAACTCTTTTTTTGTGTCAATGTGGCTCGGTTTCTTTTTTTAAGTAAATACTTGGCCTACATTTTTAAATACATGCAGATATACATGCATACAGTGGTATGCATACGTTTAGAAACCCATGCTAAAGTTGACTAAAAAGAGGAATTCAAAAATCATCTTTTGGATATTGATCTTAATGCCTTAGTTCAAAAAATGAGGAAAAATCCAAGGACACCAATTTTAGAACCTAGAGATTGGCATGGTTTTATTTAGCCTAATAGCTAAATGAAATTAAATATATATCAATGCTAATAAAACCATGCCAATATCTAGGTATGGTGAAGGGTATGTGATGATGTGGGGGTATGGTGAAGGGTATGTGATGATGTGGGATTATGGTGAAGGGTATGTGATGATGTGGGGGTATGGTGAAGGGTATGTGAAGATGTGGGGTATTTTAATTCCAAAGGCCAAGGGAACTTTATCAGGATGCATAGTATCCTGGATCCATGAAATAACTGGCCTTTAAAAATAAAAATCTGCCTGCCTCTATGGGAATTTAACATAGGGGTGTGTATACTTACGCCCCCTGTATTTTAAGGAAGAACATTTCTTTATTTACGTCATTATTCATTCACAAATAAAATTGGTGTCCTTAAAGGTTGGATTTTTCCTCTTTTTTTTTTATTGAGGCATTAAGATCAATTTCCAAAAAAAAAATTTTTTATTCCTCTTTTTAGTCAACTTTAGCATGGGTGTCTAAACTCATGCATACCACTGTATGTAAATAAATGTTGTAGTTGGGCCCTATCTTTACTGTACATCTTTCTACAGATAGCAGCAAGTCCAAGAATGATGTACCAGTACAGCCCAACTTGAATATATTCCCAACCATTTTGATGGGGGACAGAAGACGGAGCTTCAGGCCAAACTGGTCTAATCTTCATCCATGGCTTGAGTATTCTGTCATGATGGACTCTACATATTGTTATGCATGTAGACATTTTTCATTTTTTATGGCCCTACCTCTCTTGCAAACTCATTCTTGTACAAAATAAATGTTTATATGATTTGAAAGTAAAATAAAGTTTATAATCTTTAAATATCATTTGTTGCCATTTTTTAATGTGCCCCCCTGGTTAAACACTGGCCCCTCCTTGGCCCCCCTAGTAAAATTTGTCTAGAACCGCCACTGAGTAGCAGATAACCTTTGACGTTACCTGCCGGTCACATTGTCTCTAAACAGTCCGCTCACAGTGAAGTCCTGCACGGATCAATAGGTGTTACAGTCCGGCAGCTGCTCGCTCTGTTTGTTATAAGACGCACACCGAGCAGATTAATTCGCTCACACAGCCAATCTTTGCAGATGTTACCGCTCAGTGTTTGGCTAGCTAATAAGCCGTTAGCCTGTTAGCTTGAGCTTTGTCTAAAGGCGCCTAGCGGCCAGCCAAGGTCCAACAGACACCGACACATTCCGCACATCCTCCGCTCAGTTTAACCGCTAACCCTCCCGGTACCGGTCAGAGAGGCGTGTTTACTTTGTGTCTCGGTCCTCCGGTGCGTCCAGTGACGGGCTCCGGTCAGTTTTTAGGGGTCCAAGCCCGAGGCTGGAAGAATTGGCGGCAGCGAAGCTACGCCGTTCGCACAGCAGGGCTGTGGAACCCTATTGCTTTCCTAAGGTTTCTTATTATTATTCTTCCGCCGATAAAACACATTCTACAGCCTAAACCGTACATGGTGGGGGGGTGCCGTTTTCAGGACTGGTCCAGATCCCTACAGGGAAAATTCAGCCACTTACACCACTAGGTGGCGCTATAGCAGAAAAAAACGCGTTTGGCCTTATTACTCTCACACCGTACACCCGATATTCAAAAACCATACATCTACGTGTTCACTGGATCCAGCTGAATCATGTGGTATAGGCCACGGCCATTTCCGCCTAGACTTTTATGCGTGAAAAATCGCGATTTATCGTAAACCTGCTTTTTTGTACTCCTCCTAGACCGTGCAACCGATCTGCATGAAACTTGGTATGTAGCCTCTCCAGACCGACCTGACAAAAAGTTATCAAAAGAATTTTTGTTGGATGAAAATTTTGTGAATTACGCACAACCAAATTTGTGTAGCTAGCTACGAAGACACAAACATTGCCATATCTCGGCCAAAATAAATGGTATCATTGCGAATCTTTAGAATCTTGTTTGGCATGACCCTCTAAGGCTCTGCAACCAGTTTCACAAAAATTGGCTACTAGGGGGCGCTACAAGTACAAAAGGTTTATATCTCATGAACGGCTCATCCGATTTTCACGAAATTTTGAGTGTACCATCTCGGCCCACTCCTGAGGCCACGCCTACAGTGGGGTACTGATTCGTCAAAGTGGGCGTGGCCTATGGAAGCCAGGTTTGGATTCACCACTTACACTAATGTGAGCAATTTAAAATTTACAGCGTAGATGGAAAATGGGTCTACCACAAATTACACACATGCACCACTAGGTGGCGCTATAATGACGTAAAACGCGTTTTTACCCTTATATCCACGTGTTCCTTGAATCCATCTGAGTCTGATGACATAGGCCTCGCCCATCTGCGCTAAAAAGTGTAAAACCATGCGCAAAACCAACGTTTCGAACTTGTCCTAGGCCGTGCGAGATATTGGTACGAAACTTGGCGGGCAGGTCGCATCAACACGGACTGCCTAAAGTGTTGTAATGTTTTACACCATTCTCGCAATTTACAAGCAAACTAATTTTTGTAGCTAGCCACAAACACGAACGTTAGCATATCTCGGCCAAATTAATAGGTATCGGAGCAAAACTCGGTATTGTTGTTCGACATCCCACTCCAAGCCTCCCCTTCCAAATTCGGTAAAAATCGGCCGTTAGGGGGCGCTATAATGAACGTAGAGGCCTTTTGGCAAATAAGTCAATGCATTTAAATGGGAATAATTTGCAATTAAATATCTCTGCTGCAGTAAATGCTATCATCACAAAACTTGAGATTATTCTTCGACATGCCACTCTGCGGCTCTCCACCAGATTTGGTGATGATCGCCCTTTAGGGGGCGCTTTAATTGAGGTAGGAGTGTTTTGGCCTTTTACGCTATGAAGAGGAAATTTGCAATTGCATTTCACTACAGACTTTGGAGCTCGCACTTGGTCAAATTTCCTGACTTTTGCTTCGCCACCATCATGCTTTGGGTTCTCCTTTCGCGGGCTCCGCTTCAGTGTGTGCTTAGCTGCGCCAGGGGGGACTGGTGCCGGGGAGGCTTGGACCCCGTTCATAACTGCTTGCAGTTCTAGTTAATTTTAATTTTGTTACGGTATGAACTTAATCCTAGGAAAGGCAAAACAATATAAGACCTTTGTAACGAAATCCAAGACTTTATAAATGCAAGGCTTTATTAATAATAATATAAATAAATAATATTTCTCCAAAGTTGACAGATAGGCTACGTAAATTAATTCATTTCACAATTTCACCTTTCTACATCAAATCCGTTTACCTTTGCAAGCACCGTCCTCCCTTGGGGAAACCCATAGATATATGGGGGAAACCAACCAAACTAAATGGGAATGAGAGAGGAATGAATAACACTTGCATCTGATGCTTTCGTTTTACTATCAGTAGCCGATATCCCTGCTTGACATTAGAGGAAGGGACCCGACGGTGTGATTGGTCGAACTCTTCTTTAGTTTTTTTTTTCCAGCATGCTCGTGGCTGCTACCAAAGCCGGTCTACGGAAAGCCGTTCCACTCCCTATTCTGCCCCATTGTACCGAATTTGGTTGCAGTTCCACCAGAGTTCCACTGGGGGTGGAACCAGCGCAAAATGAATGGGACTCTATGGAGCTATACGGCTAAATGTGTCTCTTTCGCCTGATTGTCGTTGAGAAATCTCAGATTTGATTGTAGTTTTTGCAAGTTCAACATGGGTTATAGGTCGAAAGTTGAATGAACGAGTACTTATGTCCTTTGGATTTCTTACAGGTTGGGTCGTTGTTGCCCATAACACACTAGCATTCTGCTAATGAATGCTGATTGGTCAGTGAAGGACTGATTACGATCGGAGATCCCGCTTGACGGCATCCAAAGAGGAGCCTGAATGTCAGAGTAAATATTTCGGCGTGGTCTTTAAAACATTAGCAAACCTCTTTCTAGCATGTGTATTGACAGGGAGACCTTAACCTGTCAGCTGTGTTGTCGATGCGTCGAGAGAAAAAAGGAAGCGACTCAGAGCTTGCCGTAAAGCAGTATCTCTGGCCGTATATGTGTATGATGTCACTGACATTTTAGAAGGCTTTTTAGAACAAAAAACGACTTTAAACAAATCGAACACCCAGCAGTGTGTATTTTCTTAGCCTCCCCTTTTGAATGCAACATTCAAATTACTAGACAAAATATTATATCCTGAGAAAAGTGGATTTTGAGGGGTAGGCCTATAGCTCCATAGAGCCCCATTCATTCTGCTCTGGCCTGTGAGCGCCCCCTATATGGAACTCTTGTGGAACTGCAACCAATTCAGAAGCTGGAAGTAACGAGGGAGTGAAACTTCTTCCTATATTAGAAATTCTTTGCTACTATCATCAAGAGTTAGACTGAGACGGCTACTGCACGTCAACGAGTGAACTCAAAGCAGTCACCTGATTTTTGCGTAGTTTAAAGTGACAAATCGTATCACCGTATTTTTATGTCAAAATGCGTATCTACTACGCAAAATGCGTACAGGTTGGCAGGTCTGTAATTTATATGTAAAAACCACTTACTTAAAGCATTCAGTGTCTCCAAAGGGAGCTGTGCAAGTCTGATAAATATCCTCAAATGAGTTCACTTGAGTCGGTAGGGGCTGAAGACTACAAGTTTGAAAAGTAAATAAAATCTGGAGGTTTGGACCTCCAGATGGACCTCTGTATCCCTTAGGGTTTCTCCCTAAAAGGAAGTTTTCCTCACCACCCAAGGTTTCTTCCTAAAAGGGAGTTTTTCCTCGCCACTGTCGCACTAAATGCTTGCTCTTGGGAGAATTACTGGAATTGTTGGGTCTTTGTAAATTATGGAGTGTGGTCTAGACCTACTCTATCTGTAAAGTGTCTTGAGATAACTCTTGTTATGATTTGATACTATAAATAAAATTGAAATTATCCTGCTCCTCACCTCTGCTTAAGGTTAGTGGCTCAAGGCTACATTAGCCCCTACTAGCACAATGCACCCAAATCTCCAATCAATCTGTCGGCAGTCAAGTTAAGGGTAATGTTGGCACCAGGTTTAAAAAAAGGAAGAGGCATGCTACATAATTTTTTTTCCAATTGTCCATCGCGAGTCCTACAATACCATAGGAGTGTAATGCTAAATAAGTGGAGTGCTCTTTCAACACCATGATGAGAGGTCAATGCAACATTTGTACAGAGAACAAGTTGTATTTTATACAAGTGTTGCTGGTGTCCTAGAACGTAGCACTAGCTGAAGTTGTGCCAGAAATCCATTCTGTGATTGCACACCATCATGGCACTCTTATTTGGTCGATGTAATCTTCTCTGCCCAAACCTTCAGTCAGGGCCAAGACTATTAACATTTGTCTGAGGGTGTTTTGGCAGTGTGGGAGACCTGAGGAATAGTTGAGGGGAGATGGGGAATAACTTTCCCAGATGTGGCACCAAAGCCAGTTGCTGACAGGCTGTCTGTCGCGTGAGACAGGGCTGAAAGAAAGGCTGCAAGCTTCCTGTTTTAGAAGAGCAAACTCGTCTGCTACTTTTACAGTAGCGGCAAGTGTGGCACTGACTGCATGCTGGGTAAAAAACAGCTGTGGTATTTCCATTAATTTAGACTCAGAGGGCCTTAATTGCTATTTGTAGATATGCAAATTTGCAATCAGTGGGCCCAAATTGACAGTTGTTGTGAAGTACATGACAGATATCCTGTTGGGCTCCAACCTCATCACACACACACACACACAAACACACACACAGATGTATAACTCTACTTTTTGCAGTGTCCACAGAACCAAACTGTCAGGAATTCACCAGTTGATCTTTAATGCTAACTTGTGATTGAAATGACAGCTCACATTGCTCTGTTTAACGGAGATTAAAAAGGTGTTTAGGTTAACCAAATGGGTGCAATTGGAGGGTCATGGGGGCCTTGGGTGCACTGGCACACATGTCATTTGGCATCTCGGAACGGGGGACATTTTTCATAGCTTTCTAATTCAGAGTAGGGCTGTCAAAATTGGCCAAATATAACGTGCAAAGTTTCTTTCTAAAAAATGTATGGATGTATGTTCAAGTATATTTGAATATCTATTTGTGCGTGTTATGTCCATAAGAGAGCAAGCCAATACAATGGGGGACAAAACTACTTGTATAGGTGTATTTATACAAATTACAAAATAAACTAATAAAATAATGTCCTACATAACCTAATTAGACCTCTCTCTCTCTCTCTCTCTCTCTCTCTCTCTCTCTCTCTCTCTCTTCATTTCAATTTTCATGGTGCTTTATTGGTATGACAAAAAATACATCTGTGTTGCCAAAGCATAAGAACAAACATACATATAAACAACAACAAGGAGTAAATACATCTGATATAATAATACAAGTAAACAGGATAATTATGATATAAATACAGATACTTAAATTCTGTGCATGTCCCTCAAAGGGTACATTGAAACAATTATATATAAAAAAGAAAACAAATAAACAAAATAATAGAAAAATAAAAATGATTATATATACAATTTTCTATTTATTGGTCCTTGTATTGTGGCAGGAGAAGACATATTTAGCTGCTAGCCATACCGTGCTTTTATCTTCCCCTAATAAAAAAACGAAGCTTTTTGTCCTCAGTTAGGTAGTGAAGCCTGGTATATGTTTTTCAAATTTTAGGAAATATTTGGTTCTTCAGTCTTCATACAGTGCCTTGCAAAAGTATTCACCCCCCTTGGCTTTTTACCTATTTTGTTACATTACAGCCTTTAGTTCAATGTTTTTGAATCTGAATTGTATGTGATGGATCAGAACACAATAGTCTAAGTTGGTGAAGTGAAATGAGAAAAATATATACATAAAACTATTTTTTAGAAATAAAAAACTGAAAATTGGCATGTACGTATGTATTCACCCCCTTTGTTATGAAGCCCATAAAAAGCTCTGGTGCAACCAATTACCTTCAGAAGTCACATAATTAGTGAAATGATGTCCACCTGTGTGCAATCTAAGTGTCACATGATCTGTCATTACATATACACACCTTTTTTGAAAGGCCCCAGAGGCTGCAACACCTCAGCAAGAGGCCCCACTAACCAAACACTGCCATGAAGACCAAGGAACTCTCCAAACAAGTAAGGGACAATGTTGTTGAGAAGTACAAGTCAGGGTTAGGTTATAAAAAAATATCCAAATCTTTGATGATCCTCAGGAGCACCTATCATAACCAAATGGAAAGAACATGGCACAACAGCAAACCTGCCAAGAGACAGCTGCCCACCAAAACTCACGGACTGGGCAAGGAGGGCATTAATCAGAGAGGCAGCACAGAGACCTAAGGTAACCCTGGAGGAGCTGCAGAGTTCCGCAGCAGAGACTGGAGTATCTATACATAGGACGACAATTAGCCATACGCTCCATAAAGTTGGGCTTTATGGCATAGTGGCCAGAAAAAAGCCATTACTTTCAGCAAAAAACAAAATGGCACGTTTTGAGTTTACGAAAAGGCATGTGGGAGACTCCCAAAATGTATGGAGGAAGGTGCGCTGGTCTGATGAGACTAAAATTGAACTTTTCGGCCATCAAAGAAAACACTATGTCTGGAGCAAACCCAACACATCACATCACCCAAAGAACACCATCCCCACAGTGAAACATGGTGGTGGCAGCATCATGCTGTGGGGATGTTTTTCAGCAGCCGGGACTGGGAAACTGGTCAGAGTTGAGGGAAAGCTGGATGATGCCAAATACAGGGATATTCTTGAGAAAAACCTGTACCACTTTGTGCGTGATTTGAGGCTAGGACGGAGGTTCACCTTCCAGAAGGACAATGACCCCAAACACACTGCTAAAGCAACACTTGAGTGGTTTAAGGGGAAACATGTAAATGTGTTGGAATGGCTTAGTCAAAGCCCAGACCTCAATCCAATAGAAAATCTGTGGTCAGACTTAAAGATTGCTGTTCACAAGCGCAAACCATCCAACTTGAAGGAGCTGGAGCAGTTTTGCAAGGAGGAATGGGCAAAAATCCCAGTGGTAAGATGTGGCAAGCTCATAGAGACTTATCCAAAGTGACTTGGAGCTGTGATTGCCGCAAAAGGTGGCTCTACAAAGTATTGACTTTAGGGGGTGAATAGTTATGCACATTGACGTTTAACGTAGACTCACAAAACTTGGTACACATATGTATCATGTCAAGATGTACAAAAAACTTCATTAGAGCCATACCCTAAACCCAACAGGAAGTCCGCCATTTTGATCTCAAAGTTCGAAATTAGTGCGATTTTGGCCATTTCCACATGTCGTACTTTAACGAACTCCTCCTAGAGATTTCATCCGATCAACTTCAAACTCGGTCTGTGCCATCTTAAGATGTTAAAGATGAAAAGTTGTTAAAAGAAAAACTTTTCGTCATAGGGCGTGGCCGTGGCGGGGCGGCCATTTTGTGCATTTCGCCGCCGAAACAGTAAGTGGGTGTAACTCGAGTGTACGTTGTCCAACTGGCTCGAAACTTTTCAGGATTCATAAGAGTCCAACCCTGAGGACAAATAAAGGCCGATATTTACTTAAAGTCATAGCGCCCCCTAGTGGCAACAGGAAGTAGGCCTAAAAGTCAAGGTGCTATACTTTAACAAACTCCTCCTAGAGATTTCATCCGATGGACTTCAAACTTGGTCTGTATCATCTCAACACCTTAACGATGAAAAGTTATTAAAAGAAAAACTTTTCGTCAGACGGTGTGGGCGTGGCGTGGCGGCCATTTTTAGTGTTTGGCGATGAACAAAGAAGTTGTTGTAACTTGAGTGTACATTGTCGTATCTCACCTAAATTTCTCACAATTGACAAGGCGCGGGGGGCCGCGACGGCGCGCGCCAAAATTGAATTTTGGTCATAGCGCCCCCTGCTGGCAACATGAAATGCGCCTTATATGACAAACATCATCCGATTTGCATGAAACTCAGAATGTGTGGTCTACATGTGATACTGAGCTGCCCCCTATAATATGACCACGCCCACTTACTCAGGCCACGCCCCCTTTCATAACATTTGAGCCGTTTAAGGTATACCCTTGTGTGAGGTGTCATTGAACTCAGCACAGACTTCCTTCTTCATCGGTGATGGTTTGACCCGCCCCCTAAGCTTAAGCCACGCCCCCTTTCATAACATTTGAACCATTTAAGGATGACCTTTGTGTGAGGTATCAATGAACTCAGCAGAGAGTTCCTTTTTAATTGGTGTTGGTTTGGCCTGCCCCTGCTTATGCTTACGCCCCCCCTTTATAACTAATGACCCGTTTGATGTAGACCCTTGTGTGAGATATCATTGAACTCAGCAGACTTCCTTATTCATTGGTAATGGTTTGGCCCGCCCCCTATGCTTTAGCCACGCCCCCTTTCACAGCTGATGAACCGTATGACGTAGAGTCTTGTGTGAGGTATCGTTGAACTCGGCAGGGAGTTCCCTTTTCATTGGTGATGATTTGCAGCGTCTGAGTCCCGAGCAAATGCATGGTCGCAAGGAGCGGTGTCCGCCGGTAACCCCGATGTGCGCAGAGGTGCGAGGGCCCGTCCATCGCTGCTCGCAGCTTTAATTTAATTTTTTAATTTTTTTACAGAAGGTACAGAAAATTCAATGTAATTATTAGGACAATTAGATAGTAAATATGAATGGTTCCATGTTTCATGTAGAATGATGATATCTAAATTATTTACACTTTTTACAAATTCAGGATCTGTAGTTTTATCCCCAAAAGTTGTGGAGTACAAACCCTGGATACTACTAATTGAGAATGACATTTGCCTAGATACAGGATCTGTGTTTCACATAGAAATATACCGTTAAAAATCCAACTCCAACGATATTAAAGTACTATAATTGCTATGTAGCCTACCTATTATATATATGTTTTTGTATCCATGTATAGGTATCTTTGGTGTCTAATAATGTTGAAGGACCATGTTAATTTAACAGTTTTGAACACAGCAAGGTGACTAGGTCTCTTATCTGCTTTGGATTCCAGTGGGCAGATGGTGGTATTGGTGCTCTGGCAGCTATGGCCTAGCTCTTTCTCTGGCTGGGGGGCTGAGGCATGTAGGTAGGTAGCTCCCTCGGTGGA
Organism: Perca fluviatilis; assembly: GCF_010015445.1. Lineage (NCBI taxonomy): Eukaryota > Metazoa > Chordata > Actinopteri > Perciformes > Percidae > Perca > Perca fluviatilis. The sequence goes on along the minus strand of NC_053130.1, from coordinate 36,556,724 downwards.
TGGTGGGCTGTGACTTTGTTAGGTAGATAAGTCTCTCTGGGAGGGGGGGGCTGTGGCTGGTAGGTAGCATTCTCTCTTTGGATAGTGGGTTGTGACAGGTAGATTTCTTGGTTTGTTTGGTTGTACTGTTGTTGTGGTTGTTTTGTGTAGGGGGGTGCTGAGGGTACATCTGCTGGGTAGGGTGACGTCTGTGTGGGTGAAGAGAGTTTCCTGATTGAGTGGAGTTTCTTCTGCGATCAGGGGTGGGTGTGGATGTGCCTCAGCCTAGGGCTGTGTCTTTGAGGCTCTTTGCAAATAGCCCCACAGCTCTCTCACTGAGGTGGATGTGGTCACATAGGTGCTGCTGAAGTATGTCTCTGTGGAGGGCTACATGGACGTTCTGCAGTTGTGTGCATTTCTTTCTAATCTCAGCGTTGATTGTGTTAATTGTGTGTTGGGGTGTGTCAGTCCTTGGAAGTAAAGATGATATAGTTACTCTTGCTCTGGGGTATTTCTCTCTCTCTTTCCTTGCCACCTGCCACAGTGCTGTTGGTAAGTCGCTGATCCTTGCAGTCAGGTCGTTGGTCCCTACTGTCTGTAGTCAGTATGTGTGTTTGAGGGGGTTTTGGGGGAGAGTAAGTGGTGGGGGTTGGGTGGGGTGTAGTGGGTTCCGATAGGATAGGAGGGTCCGGGGGCAGGGAAGCAGTGGGTGTATGGTTGATGGGAGGGGAGGGGGGGCGATGATCTCTCAGCTCTTCTCTCAGGGCGTGGACCTCAGCCTGTAGAGCCTGTAGAGTCTGCAGCTGGTTGCTCTGGGTGGTGGAGTGTTGACTGAGATCCTCCATCACTCTGCGCAGGGCTAACCTCAGGGCCTGGTGGTCTTCCTCCAGCTCCTTCATGGCCTGGTACAGCTCGTGGATTTCAGCCTTCTGTTGTAGGACCATACTGCTTGGCTCACTCACTGCTGGATGTTGTTTCTCACTGTTGTTGTGAAGGCAGGTCAAGGTCTTTTCTTTGAAGTCCACAAACTCCCTCTCCAGGATCTTCACACTGGTGGAGAGTTTGGGACTGCAGTGAGGAGAGGAGGTCACATGACTGCTGCTGGGGACGGCTGGTCTCTCTGGGGTCTCTGGCTGTTGTCTATTTCTTTTCTTCTTCTTTTTTGCTACACGTTTCATTGACTGGAAGTGTTTGTAAAAAAAGAAATATTGTGATAGATGTTGATGATCAGGGTGGGAGAGGTGTCCTTTGCTGATTCCATTCTTCTTAACATGGGTGAATATTTCACAAAAGGCTGCATGCCAGGCAGGAGGATGATGGGTGAAGAAAAGCAGGTTGCTTTTGACCCTACAGTTTCCCTTCATGGTAAAATCTGCAATGATCCTCTCAGGTGAGTCCTGGAGGGCTTTTGTTTTGAAGGACTTCCTGTCTTTTAGGGAAGTCACATGGTCAGGATACTGGATCTTGTATCCGTCAGTGTCCGGTGGCAAAAGTGGCAGATCTGAATCTTTTACCGGCAACGTTAGATGGCCGATAGCGGAGCCGTCCTCCATCGCGGCATCCATTCACTCGGACCGACGGTAGGTTTTTTTTCCCCCTGTAGTTAACGTTACTGGTTGATGGTGCCGGTTGATCTTGTAACGTTGATTAGTGTCCGGTGCTTTGTGTCTTCTTGTTTGTTTTCGGTCATAATGTTAACGTTACCGTTACAAGCTAGCAAACGTTAGCGCTCCGTTGGTGCTGTCAGTTGTCTTCTTTGTGTTCATATTTGAGGAAATAATGAACAGATTTTATCGGTCTTGGTCTCAAAAATATCCTCTCAGTTTTAAGTTCTTCGTGTCAGGAGTTGAAATTGTAAATTGAACATTTCACTGTGAAAGCACAGTGAATGTAGAAAGTATCTCAAGAGCTTGTCATTTTGTTGCCAAACCGTCCGGTAACCATAACTCTCTCTCTCTCTCTCTCTCTCTCTCTCTCTCTCTCTCTCTCTCTCTCTCTCTCTCTCTCTCTCTTTCTCTCTAGCGTGCAGGACATGACTCAGCAGATTACAGATTAGTCATAAACAACTCTGTCTCTTGCCGCAGAAGTTACCGAATCTTGTTTTCTCTCCAGTTTCATTGGCGTCTTTGTGGCGTCTTCTTCTTCATCCTTGTTGGTCTGGTAGCGCCAGCATGAAATCATGCAAAATCAGCAAGCTTGTGTTAGCTTACCAGAAAGCCATCCACTACTTAGCTAGATAACCTGCTAATTCCACCATATTTAATGCGACACTGGTCACAGAAAATGAGTCAAACAGCGGCCTGCTGGCCAGCGGTCCCTCCGCCTCACTTCCCGCCGTTAGGAGACTACTTGCCCGGGAGAGTGGCCAGCAGCTAGCTAGCTAACTAGCCAGCTCCGGAGACAGACAAGCTAGCTATCTAGCTGTAGTTTTCCAGCAGCGGGAAGTGAGGTGGAGGGGCCGGCCACTTCAGCATTCAAGTGCAAAAGCAAACAGAAAAAAGCCATTGAAGGAATGTATTCCTTGGGGGAGTTTAGTTTAGTTTAGTCAGTACATGAGAAATGTAGATGATAGCTGGCTACATGAGGAGTCTTCAGTCTCGACAGTCCCGTAAGTTGCTGTGACTCCAGCCTCTGGGAAGAAGTTGCACTTTAACATTGTTGTTCTGGCTTTGAGGCTGTACAGCCTTCTGTCTAAGGCTGGGGGGGGTTAACGCAATAAGGAAAGCAACAGACTGAAAAATGACTCTGCACGATGATTTGCGCTCTCAGTTTGTGTTTGCTGATATTATCTTGAAAGGTGAACAGTGTGCAAACTTTACGTTGTTCAGTCACTTTAGCCACCCAGCTGTCTGCAGATATCAGGATGACAGACTTGCTATACTTAATGGAAGCAGCAACCTTTATTTCTGGAATATGTATATGTAAAGACAGACTTGCAGGTGCAGCTGTGACTCTTGTATTACTCTTGCTTAACTATCTTGCAGATGAAGACCTTATACATATGATGTCTTAATCATGTTTTAGTATCTCTGCATTTTGAAGGCAAAAAAAGATTAAAATTGTGAATCCTCCCTAAACTTGAAAAATAGCAAGATCTTATTTCTTTCTTTCGCACTAGTTTATGCCATATGCAACTTGCCAGAAGGCCAAAAATTGGCTACAAATGTTCTGAACACCGGTGTCTGTTTGGATAAAGAGCCACCCCTCTGTGACACCACGTGGCAATCATGACACTGTCTTTTAGCATATCTTCTCTAGTGAAATGATCTGCCTCATCGTCCTTCATCAATTTTAGCAGCTGGAATCTCTTAGACTTCATTATAATATTAGTGATTCATGTAGCTTACATATTAGTAGGCTTGTCACTTTCTAACGTTGAAACTGAACCTAAATGGATTCAATAAGGGATTTGAAAGGTTTTGGATTCAATAAGCAGGTGTTACACTAGATTCAGACTCAATACAATGCTACTGAACTCTATTCTCATATACTGTATATTTTACTACAGATAACCTAAGTTTACTTTGAAGCTTACCTATCCATATGTGTTTGCGTCCCATTTCCCTACCTTTGATGTCTGGCCATTTCTCTGGCATTTATAAACTGCTAGCTGGAATTAAACTGTGCTGAGGAGGTTATTTTGAAACTGGGTCTGGGTCACTGTGGCCATGTCTACGTCCGCTTGAGTCTACAGCACTGCAGAAGCAAGCATCAACACTGATCTGTCTGCTGACCTCCCCTTTAATATCCCCAAGTCGGTCTGTCTGGCTGTGGCCAGGGGCACAACCGCTTACACTGCAGTCTACAGATTCTTTGAAAAATATTGACTTATTCATAGATGCATACTGGCGAGTCCGACATTGGAGTTCGGCCTTGAATTTATGACAAGCCACAATAACCAACCACGAGCTGGTGAATTATAGCTGTTGTTGAACTGTCAGATCTATAAGAGTTTGACTGCCAGCCAGAGTTGGTCCAAAAACGATTTTCTCTAAATGGTTTGTGCAGCTCAAAAATAAAATGTGTCTCATAAAAATGTAAATACCACAAGCCAATGGCACCCACCATAGGAACATAAGCCTTGCATAGTTGAAGGTGTGGGGGAATATGGTGTCTATAAATCCATTGAATTGAGGCAAGTAACAAACTAAAAGTCTCTGGCAGTGGTCCATGCCTTTGTGTGTCAGCAGCCATGTAGCACTGGGCTCCCCTTTAAACTGTAAACTGAAGATAATGTGTCTTCTGTGGGAAGGCTGTAGCACAGAGAATTTAATGTGAGCAGATAACAGGTATTCAGAGGCTCCCCTCTCCACAGCCTTCCTCTTTTCTTATCCATCCAGGCCCTTGTTGTTTCAGCAAATTGGGGGGGTTCTCCCCCAGATGACAGTTATTTTATTCTATCTATTCTATGCTAACTCTCACACTCTGCCTTTGTCTGAAATTGCCCCTTAGAAAATCAGACTAATAACTCATTTTCGACAGCCCCAAGCAGCAGGCAATGTTTAAGTCTTTATGCCATTACCGCTGGAGCTGCAATTTGAACAAATCCTGTAACTGCCCAGTTGCTAGCTCCATATTCTCTCCATATCCTCAGTGTTAGATCAGATGTCATGTGTTTTGTGTGTGGCATGTGTGTATGTGTATACAGTATTAAGGTTGAAGTTTTCCCCTGTGGTTTTAAAATGATTGCTTCCTGGGATAAATAAGTTTCTTTTAGAACTCACAGGTTTTCTCACCAGAAACAAAGCTTACATTTTGAAATTCCATCCACATTTTCTGATGTTATTCTTTCATGTTTGTTGATTATGTGGTTATATTTAGTAAATATTACCAAACAGAATAATATTAGTTATCAATGCACTCACATAGCACTGTCAGACTCACAATGGACCAAATCGATGCAGCAGAACCAGAGATATCATTTTTTATTCCACACATTCTTCTTCCTTGTCAAAACTGGCATCTACATTTCCCACAATGCAACTCGACCACCAACAGTCTGGTCTAAGATTCAGGTGTGTTATGATAGCAGCTGCTAATGTAGCCTCACACAGAGATGAGGCGCGGCCTACAGAGGTCTGGTAGACTCACTTTCTAACTTCTTTCTCCCTAGATTTGATTCATTCATTCAAACTTGTAGTCTTTGAAAATGTGTGTTGTGTGTAAAGTTAATTCTGTAAAGTGTCTTTGAGTTTTGTGAAATGTAAGTTATTATTATTAAAATGTAGTACTTGAGACAGCATCATTTGGGGCTGGTAATTTCTCAGACTTAACACTTAAGACTTAACCGTCTGGAGAGACAAGAGGCTTTCTGAAACTTTTTTCCAAATATGAAGCTTATGGAAAGTCCAATCAGGAAGACTCCCTTTCATGTCTGTGTTAGTATTAACCAAAGTGAAAGCCTGGTAATGTGATGGACCTCTCAGTATCAGGTCTCAGAAGGTTGATTTTTAGACCACAGAGACATTAGGCCAATGCATTCAAAACCCTATTCCAAAGCATCGTTTTATACAGCACCCACAAGGTAAAAGATGATCTGCAGGCTGACTTACTCACCATGGATGGGGTTGTGTGCCACTGTTAGGGGGATGGGCCTCTCAGGTTGGGACTGGACATGCGTCTGTGTGTGCGTGGTGTGTGTGTGGTAGTATTTGGGCTTCATAACATACTGCTGGCTCTGACTTGGGTGCATGGGCCGGATCCTGGAGGGAGAGGGAGAGAAAGTCAAAATAGAATATGTATTAAACATTTTTTTTATTTAAATGGGAACTAGGGCTGTCAATTGATTAAAATAGTTAAGCACCATTAATTACATGATTGTCCATAGTTAACTCGTGATTAATCCCAAAGGTACTGTATGCTCCAAAAATATGCTGAAAGCTGAATGTGGCAAACTCAAGCCCATCAAGCAACAACAGATGGCCACATATGAGAACATGATATATTATCCAGCTTGGCGTACCTCTGGCAAGGGGGGTCTCTGCATCCAGTGTTGGGGAAAGTTCACTTTCTACATGAACTAGTTCAAAGTTCAATTCACAAATTTTAAAATGAACTAGTTCAGTTCATAGTTCATACTTCAAAATTTTGAACTAAGTTCACAGTTCCAAAATGAACTAGTTCATAGTTCTTTTTTTCCATATAGAACCACAGACAGCAATTATTTTATCAGTTTTAACACTGAAACTGTGTCCGATTTCATCTTCATATCCAATCAGTTCAACGTGCCGTTTCAGGTCTGCTGTGGATGGGACTGAAGTGCAGATTTTCTTTTTGAAAGCCGGCGGGCAAAGTTTGCACAGAAATGTAAGATGTTTCCATCCTCACCGACCTCGTCATAAAACTGGTTTAAATGATCATAAGAAGCCTCCACGCTGCTTGTTGTTTTGATGACCCATGCGGCGGTGAGACACTGGTGGCTGGTGTTGCCAGATTGGGTGTTTTTTCCGCTACATATGAAGGCCTGTTTACGGTGTGTTTTAGCCGGGTTTTGGCCTGGAAGGCTCTATAGAAATCTGGCACCCTATTAGACGAAGTTAAACTGAGAGAGCGTGCCGTTCACAGACACCAGAATGAACGGGTTCACAGTAACGTTCATCAGGCAGTAATACAGTACGTTCAGTTCACGTTCGCCCAAAATATGAATGAGTTCATGAACTATCATTTAATGAACGCGTTCAGGCACAATACTGTCTGCATCAGCCGTATGCTTGGCCAGCAAGTGGCATTTGAGACTAGACGTACTCTGGTGGTAACTCGGTTCACATCAACAGTACATGCAGATAACTTTAGTCTGGTACCATTCAAAAGACCCTTTTCTTTATCCATTTCTACTCAAGGAGCTTTGTTTCTGCTAACCATCCACAACAATACTGCTGCATCGCTTCCTGATTTCACAAACTGTTTATTGCGCGTCAAAACAATTAGTGGCGTTAGAAGGAATTTCTATTAACTGGTTATTATCACTTTAGTTTTGACAGCCCTAATAATAATAACACAAACTCAGAGCTCTATGACTAAATTACCCAAAGGGGCAGCCTCCCAAAAACTTAGTATTAGAGTAGGTGTTTTTCAATTTCACATCAGTGACTGTGCTGCAGCCAACCCATAGGGAGCAGCACAGCAGCATCTGTCTGCATAGTCTGCTCATGCTAAATCTAAGCTTTTTCACAAAATACATATATTTAGGATCTGAAATCATTGTGCTGTCCTTTGGAGCAATACTCTAATAACAGCACTTCCTCATGTGTTCTGAAATTGTTCTAGTTTTTTAAGAACAGCGACATCAACCTCCACTTCCTTTTACCGCCCTTCTTATCAGCCTGGTGTTTTTTGAAAACCACAGACAGAGACATTTCAGAAACATACAGGGCAGACCTTTATCAACTTGCCAGTACTGACCAATAAATATTGTGCCATACACACAGAGAATTTTCAGACAACCTCCACATCAAGTCCTAAGTAAGCATGGGTAGGCCCTAAGTCTTCAATAGGGATCGACCGATATATATTTTGCATGGCCGAAACAGGTTATTAGTAATCAAGGAGGCCGATAACCAATAGTTGCAACCGATAAACATTAACAGTAAAAATGAAAATCTTAGAATAACACAAACTCCAACAAAAACCTTAGCGTAGATGCTAGTTTAATTACATGTTGCAAAATCAAATGTTTACTACTATTACTTTACTGCGAGTATGGACTGCAGTGTAGACTTAATACAAAAACTTTCTTTGATCATGAAGCTGATTGTTAGCAGCCGCGACAGCGACGCTGGTATTGTTTTTACTTGTGAGTCTGTGTGTGTGTGCAACTCAATGAATTGAGAAAGTGTGCACTGTATTTCCATTTGTGTGACTTATTATGTATCACCCTTCTCCAGGGTCGTTGGGTGAAGGCAATCAGAACAGAACCAACACAGTCAGAGATGGCTGTTAACAGTTAAAGCTTGACATATTTCCAGATGGGACTGTTTGTGTATTACTTATGTGTGCATAGCAAAAATTGTAAGTCTATTTGAGCCATTAGATTCTGGCATTGGCTTGTGTTAAACATAAAAGTCAGCATGAATATACAGTACAGGCCAAAAGTTTGGACACACCTTCTCATTCAATGCGTTTCCTTTATTTTCATGACTGTTCACATTGTAGATTCTCACTGAAGGCATCAAAACTATGAATGAACACATATGGAATTATGTACTTAACAAAAAAGTGTGAAATAACTGAAAACATGTCTTATATTTTAGATTCCTCAAAGTAGGAAAGGAATACCAAGAGTCACCTCTGCTGCTGAGGATAAGTTCATCCGAGTCACCAGCCTCAGAAATCGCAAGTTAACATTAGCTCAGATTAGAGACCAGATGAATGCCACACAGAGTTCTAGCAGCAGACACATCTCTAGAACAACTGTTAAGAGGAGACTGTGCAAATCAGGCCTTCATGGTCAAGTAGCTGCTAGGAAACCACTGCTAAGGAGAGGCAACAAGCAGAAGATATTTGTTTGGGCCAAGAAACACAAGGAATGGACATTAGACCAGTGGAAATCTTTGCTTTGGTCTGATGAGTCCAAATTTGAGATCTTTGGTTCCAACCACTGTGTCTTTGTGCGACGCAGAAAAGGTGAACGGATGGATTCTACATGCCTGGTTCCCACCGTGAAGCATGGAGGAGGAGGTGTGATGGTGTGGGGATGCTTTGCTGAAGACACTGTTGGGGATTTATTCAAAATTGAAGGCATACTGCAACCAGCATGGCTACCACAGCATCCTGCAGCGACATGCCATCCCATCCGGCTTGCGTTTAATTGGACCATCATTTATTTTTCAACAGGACAATGACCCCAAACACACCTCCAGACTGTGTAAGGGCTATTTGACCAAGAAGGAGAGTGATGGAGTGCTGCGCCAGATTACCTGGCCTCCACAGTGGGGTGAGCTGGACCGCAGAGTGAAGGCAAAAGGGCCAACAAGTGCTAAGCATCTCTGGGAACTCCTTCAGGACTGTTGGAAAACCATTTCAGGTGACTACCTCTTGAAGCTCATCAAGAGAATGCCAAGAGTGTGCAAAGCAGTAATCAGAGCAAAGGGTGGCTACTTTGAAGAAACTAGAATATAAGACATGTTTTCAGTTATTTCACACTTTTTTGTTAAGTACATAATTCCATGTGTTCATTCATAGTTTTGATGCCTTCAGTGAGAATCTACAATGTAAATAGTCATGAAAATAAAGGAAACCCATTGAATGAGAAGGTGTCCAAACTTTTGGCCTGTACTGTATGTATTTGTGTGCTCATCTGTGTTTGGTCAACTGTTACTGAGGAAGTACCAGGCATCCTCTACATTGCCTAATATAAAAAGTAATGGTGAATGCCTGCAGTCTGCTTGGAGGTATACTGTTTACATCCTGTATTTTCTCAATTAGGTCAAATAAACTTTATAGAGTTATATAGCCCTGTTTGCTACAGACTGAATGCCAGAATATCACTCAGCCAAATGTGGCATGTGCTCTGAATTGCGATCATGCAGTCTGACATTAGTGGAGATAAGCAGCTTATCTCAACTTAGTTACAGATCAATTCCTCACCAACAGATAAAAGGGAAGGCTACTGACAGGATTCTGTGTTGTTAACAATGTATCAAAATGGGAATAATTATCGCTACATCTTGTCCACATGCATCCATCCATCCATCAAGCAAACATGTGGAACCTGTCCCTGTACAAGAAAATCATCTTCAAAGTAGAGGTCTTCACAGTCCCATCACGAACCAGGCCAGGTCAACACTATATATAGTCTTACTGGGTCTGGATAGAATCCTGTTCTGTTGCCACAACTCTCAGGTATGTGGGTCTTATACCCTAGTGGATCCATCAGACTTGCTTCTATTGACTTCTCTTTCTATTTGAGTCTGTTAAGGTCGACCACATTTTGGATCTGGCAACGTGGCTCTAGGGATGGCAATGTCTGTAGGTCCGTCGGTCAACCACTTTGGTTCAGACTTAAATATGTCAACAAATATTGGATGAATTGCGATAAAATGAATTCTAGCAACTGTAGTGATCCCCTGACATCTAAAGCACAATACACTTGACATGTTTTGTTTAAGTGAACTGTCTCAACAACTATTGGATGGATTGCCTTCAATCCATGTGTTTTCTGAATCAAATTTTCAGAAGCTTAGCTTTTTTTGATCAAGTTGCGCGGTAGCGTCCACACAAGTTACTTTAGCATTTCTAAAGCTCTAGCACAGCAGAGCTTTCTGCTGTGTTCTGAAATAAAACTGCTGAAGATCAGAGACGCCGCCAAACACGGACGTGTATGTCCTGTACATGGATGTATAAAACAAAAAGCTTCAATTTAGTAAACTACTTTTTCCATGTTGCCAAAGCTTAGCTTGTCAAATTGTCTTTGGGGACTAATGTTAGCTTCAGTGTAGGAAAGCTTAATTTGACTTAGAATAACTGGTAGCTTAGCTCTATACACTTTCCAAGTATCTTGCCTAAGTTTTGGGAGGTGAAGAGAAGATTATATGGCAGACTAAAACTGTGCAGCTGATAGGTAACAAAAACCACAGTCAATGCTAAAATGTGTCGCAAAGTATATCTGAAGCTAATATGGGGCTTCAGCAGTCAGAGTTAGTCAAATAAAGTGGATATCTTCTAAAGTTATAGTGTTTTTAGTAAGACATTCTTTCTTTGTGTTACTATCCTTCCACAGCAGCTCAACAACAAACAATGTCCAGAGATACACAAAGAGGCAATTTTCACACTGGAAGATATACTAACTTGATTTGTCTTACTCAGACTACTGAAGCCTCATATTAATAGAGATACATTTCCAAATGTATTTGTGCAGAAAGAGGACTGAGGATGTTGTCCCCCATCAATACATTAAAATCGCACATATTATTACAGCAAGTAGCCTAAGTCCTGTTTCAATGTGCATACGGGTACCTCACTATTAACCTATGGTTTAACATTGTCATTATGGGCATATTAGCATCCTGATGTTAGAATCAAGCTCAAAGCACAGCTATGTCTATTGTTTGCAAAAACTACATAGGAAATACAAATATGCAAGCAGTTATGAAGGGGCCCAAGCCTCCGATGCCAGTCGCCCCTGATATCCCGGTGAAGTGCACCACTCGCCCCCGATGACCTGGGGAGTGCGCCAAAGCGGGACCCAAAGCGTTACGTGGGGAGGCAAACATTGGTGAATATCGAGAGGTGTGATCCACAAGGTCTGCGGTAGCCTGGTCCTACCAGACTCTGGTACATTTCATTTGTACAGAAAGTCTGGCCTCTCTCTATTGACAAGCGTTAACTTCCTTGAAGGCAGGTACTCTGTTGAAGTTTAAAACTATTGGATCTGCCCAGAGCTACTCTGGATCTGCCATAACCAATCGCTAACGTTTGGTCGTGATGTATGTCATGCGCATGTGCAGCAAGAGGGGAGACTGTCAAGGCTATCATGCAATGCTATTAGCAATAGCACCTAGCGTTAGACTTAGCCAACTCCTTCACCACTAACAGACCGAGCTGGAAAATCAAACCTTTCCCCGAAGCCCGTGTGGAGGAGGGCCACAACATCATGGCCACCAACACAACTCAGCAAAGATTGTTCTTCCTCGGGCTTTAACTTCTGGATATTCAGCAGCGTTGCCACAACGGACCAAATGGCTTCGCCCGCATCTTTCTCCGCCCAACTCTAGCACACGGCCTCAACGTCATCATTCTCAGCCACTCCCTCTGTTCGCTGATTGGACCGCCAAAAACTTCAGTCGAGAAAGACTATACCGCAAACCCAGACGGAGTACTGAAGCGAAATGAAAATTGAGCGGAAGTACGTAGGAGGGTGGAGCCAGGCTAGGTCTGCAGTACTCTGCTGTTGCAAATATCCATTAATATTGATTGAGTAGATGGGCCAAGACTGGTCTACGTTAGATACAGCGCCCCCTAATGGCCGATCTTCACCAAATTTGGTACTGAGCCTCAGAGCGGCATGCCGAACGAGCATCACATCTACAGTTCTATATATTTGGAGTCATCCAGTGCAAAAATAAACCTATTGAACATTATAAGTTATAACTCATAAAGGACAAACTATTAACATTTCTTACACACAGTGTATCAATCTTGGATGTAACAGTATGGATTAATTGCACAAAGACCCGAAAAACTCTGGACTTCTAGGCTGGATGCAAAACCTTCTGTAAGGGCTAGGAAGACAACAAAAACATCAGCAGAATGGGGCAACTGTTAGCTTTTAGCTCCAAAAGACCCTAAGTTTCTACTATTTATAATTATAAAGTTATGAATCAGAAGTGCCTTTGGCGTTGTATACAACATGCTCGACCTCAGAAGGGGTTAAATGGCCCAAACTGGTCTACGTTGACTATAGCGCCCCCTAATGGCCGATCCTTACCAAATTTGGTGCAAAGCCTCAGAGCGCCATGCCGAACAAGCATCACAAGTTTCGTGTTGATAGCATTTACTGTGGCAGAGATATTGCAATTGCAAATTTCCCATTTAAATGCATTGAGTTATTGGCCAAAACAAATAAATATTGATTATAGCGCCCCCTTATGGCCGATCTTCGCCAAATTTGGTACAGAACATCTTAGAGTGGATGTTGAACAAATTTCCTAAGTTCTTTGCGGATAACATTTAATTTGGCTGAGTTATGATATGATATGTGTGTCGTAGCTAGCTAGGAAAATGTATTTGGTCGTCAAATGTGCATACTTTAACGTAGCAAAATTCTTAACTTTTGGTCAGGGCCATGTGGATATGCTATGTACCAGGTTTCGTGCAGATCAGGCACACGGCCTAGGACAAGTTCGAAAAAGTTAGTTTCAGTTTTCAGCCGAAATGGGCGTGGCCTATATCATGTGATTCAGCTTGATTCAAGGAACACATGGATGTAAGGTTTTTTAACGTGCGATGTATAATGTGGGAGTAAAGGCAAAAAAACATTATAGCGCCACCTAGTGGTCCACATGTGTAATTGTCCATCTACCCTGTAAATTTAAAGTTGTTCACATTAGTGTAAGTGGTGAATCTAGACTTGGGTCCCATAAGCCATGCCCACTTTGACCCCTCAGTACCCCACTCGAGGGTTGGCCTCAGGAGTGGCCCTAGATGGTACCCATCAAGGTTTGTAAAAGTTGGATGAGCCGTTCATGAGATATAAACCTTTTGTACTTGTGGCGCCCCCTAGTGACCAATTTTCATAAAACGCGTGGGGGACCTCCAGAGGGTCATGGCAAACAAGAATCTAAAGTTTGGCGTTGATAGCATTTATTTTGGCTAAGATATGGCAAAGTTGGTGTTTTCATAGTTAGCTACACAAATTAATTTGTGCGTAATATGCACAATTTTTATCCTATAAAAATTATTTTAATTATATCACGCCCATCTGGAGTTGTTACCTGCCAAATTTCATGCCAATCAGTCGCACGGTCTAGGAGGAGATCGAAAAGGTAGGTTTTTGATAAATCACGATTTTTCACGCATAAAAGTCTAGGCGGAAATGGGCGTGGCCTATATCACGTGATTCAGTTGGATCCAGGGAACGCGTGGATGTATGCAGGGATTAAAGTGAAGAAAAAAATCTTGACAGAACTTTTTTTCAGGCCAAGTCATAAGCTGTTCACATCTACATATACAGATAGCACCCCTTTTGCGATTGCGCCCTATTGGTTTTTAATGTAAAATAAGATGCAAACAGCAAAGCAAAGGGAGTACAGCGAGTGATGAACAAAACAATATTTCAGTACGTCCCACGACTAACCATTGCTGTTCTTTTCTACTGCAGCAATCATATTGTAGAAAGGCTTTACCTTACACTCTAATTACTTCAGGCCAAAAGTGTTTAAAGGGAAAAAAAATGTATTGTTAATAAGCAACTCAACCAAGTAAAATCTATAAAAATCAAGTTTGCAAGACTTCAGTGAAAGCTTTTTTAATTATTTAAATTCAAACTACATTTTTTTTACAATAACAATAAATAAACACAGTTTTGTCTGTGCCTTCCGTTAGCAACAACGCATCCATGACGGCTAGTGGCCTCGCCAACTAGTGGTTACCATTAGATGCATACAAATCATAACGCTAATATGCGAGGAAACTGGTTCCGGGTTTTGTAAATGTAAATGTAAATGGACTGTTTTTATATAGCGCTTTGAGTAGTCGTTAAGACTAGAAAAGATAAACATTCACACACATTTACACTCCGATGGCGCAGCATCGGGGGCAACTTGGGGTTCAGTGTCTTGCCCAAGGACACTTCAGCATGGAACTGCAGGGCCAGGGATCGAACCACCAACCTTCCGATTGGCAGGCGACCTCTCTACCACTTAGCCACAGCTATAAATTTATAATATTTTATAGCAAAGTTATAAATTGACTATTTTAATCTCATGATTATTTCATGTCAACATACAGTCATAACCTACTGTCATTAAAAGTGAAACCAAAATAGGCTATAAGGCTGCCTGTGCGTCATAGCACAAACACGATTGACCCTCTTACACAACGGTGATGCACCGATGTGAAAATTGTGGCCGATAACCGATATTCATATTGCTGTTATGGCCGATACCGATATTTACCGATGTCGATATCTCTGTACAGAAAACACATTTTTATGATAATCAAATAAGGAACTATTTACCAAAACGCATTGTTTTTACTTTTGTGATTTATTTTAACAAATCACTGATATTGGGCACATTTACCTGTGTGCAAAATATGACTGTCATCAGATTTTCAGAAGAAAAAATTAATATTTATATAAAAATACATTTTTAAAAGGTGTCCTGAATTCACACTATGAATAAGCCAACCAGCCAAGAGTATTCACAATAAACATCTAACTCACTTGAGACCAAGTCACTGTATTCTGTGAACATTGTACAACAGTTCAAAACTTTAAAGTACAGTAGTAGGCCTTAAATGGCCAAAGCCAAAAGTATTGAAAAAGGTAAAATGTGAAAATGGAGCCAGAACAAACTGGACTGAACAGACACTGGCTTTTGCAGTCTTCTGAACTGTAAGTACAGTAACTGCCAAGTACTTTAGGGTTAGGCCTAACCCTCAAAATTATAGAAATTGGTGCCTTCTAGGCCGAGATAAGCCAGAAAATGTGTTTTTGGCTCATATGGATGAAAGACACCAAATCCCAGAATGCACTTGCTTCGCTGCTTAGACTCCACTCCCAAGCCATGCCTACCGTTTACAGACCGACAGTGAGGCAGCATTCAACTCAACCCAAATGTGTTTTATTGTCATTTCAACCATATACAAGAAATAACATTTCAACGTGGCTCTAATGGTCACACATTTAAAATATATAAAAACGACATACGAAACAGGTGTTTACAGTCCACCAAGCGCTAATGCTAGTATGCATTAGCTGAACTTTACGTGTGTGTGAAATAGCTAAATGTAGCCGATTATAAACACAGTTGTAAATTTGCGTGAAATGTATAATGGTCGGCATTTACTAGTCACAAACTCCCCCAGCAGTTAGCATTTTGTTGGATACAAGCAGCTAATTAAAGCCCGTGTTAACACAGCCCATCTCCACTCTTACCCGGCAACATGTTTCCACAACAAGAAAAACAGCAGTCTCTGAACTCGCGATGGGAGTTTCGTTGAAGTTGGATGTAGTCCAGTTTGTTGTCTAATGAGCAGACACTTGCAAGCAGCATTGATGGAACAGGTGGCTGGCTAGCGTTAGCTTTCCACCTAGCTAGGTTAGCTATACTCCAGCCCCCGTTTGCGTTTCACCGCTGAGAATGTCCACCCATGATCGCTCCGATCCGGCCGCTGCTCGCTCCGGCCACTGCCCGCTCCGGTTGTCGCTGCTGCCCGTTCCGGCCGCCGCTGCTGCCCGCTGGTCAAACTAACCTGTACGGCAGGCCGCAGCAACCTCTTATTTCCGAACATTCATCTCTCCCCCGCCCACCGAGGGCCGGTGGTCTACTAAATTTTCCAGTGTCCCACTTCGCCGGCAGATTCCGTCTGCAAAAACCAACATCCCCGCCCCCAGACTCGCTGCTGCTGCTTCTTCTTCTTCTGATTTTGGCAGTATAGACGCTGTTAAGCGTATTACTGCCCTCCACAGGTCAGATTTAGATCTAAATTCTCATACACACGTCAAATACACAGGAATGATTCACATCGGCCCTATTCATCGGCCCTATTTTGACATCGGAACGATACCGATGTGTAAAAAAATGACCATATCGGCCGATATTATATCGGCGGCCGATATATCGTGCACCACTAATTATTATTATTATTTTATGTTAACACGCTCAGTCAAAACCTTCCGTTGCAAATTGTGAAAGATTGTGGACACGTCTTAACAAACGGGATAATAAATTGCACACACAAATTCACCATAATCTACAAAAGAACTACTTCCATGTGCGCCCTCGTTTAGAAGAAGTCTCCCAGCTAATCCTGCCTTGTAACTGACCGAATTTGGAGAAACAGCCTTTCTTTTACTGTCTATGGAGCTAGCTAGCTGACATGATCTACATCTGAGCTACTGCGCATGTGCGAGTGCAATCAAAGATAGTACAGAAGAAGAAGAAAAGAGGTCTCACTCTGTAGCTAAAACAGAAACCAGGTGAAAAGAGGATCTGCAGTAGTGAGAGAGAGCTGTACAGTACAACAAAAATGTTTTGTTTTTTTTAATTAAACCATGTAAACCTATTCTGGTACAACCTTACAATACAATTATGAACCTGAAAGCATAATATGGGCACTTTAAATAGTGAACTATACAGGGAATGATCAAACAAGTCCTTCTGCTTCTTCTTTTCCTCCGGGGAAACACGTACAGTAGGGTACATCGTGTATACACTCAAATTAGATGTGCATTGTGGGTATGTTATAGTAACTCTACTACAAAATGACAAACACACTATATAGTGCACTATTTCTGTGATAGGAGAGAGCAGTGCCACAAAAAGGAGATGATAAACATGGAGGAAGCGTTAACTGGGCATATTTTCATCTCATTCATATGATAGGCCCCCTGCCATGGTATAAATAGAAAATAGAAAATAATAGCCTTGTAAATAGCTCTGCTATGACCCTGTAATGCCTTAAATAGATCTTCCGTTTAGGTCTTGCAACTATGTATAGTAGAGATGCACCAATAGACCGACCGGTGACTGGAATTGGCCGGTTTTCACATGCTCGGCCATGACCGGCGACCTGCAGGTCAGTCTGACATATGCCGATTTCATGCCGGTCAACGCTACAATTAACTGACAACATAAGTTATACGAGTTACAGTTCTCAAGGACGCACACGCACACAGACGCCACAGCACAGTCTCTTTTTCCTTTCTCTCAACTTTTCCACTGTGTGTGGCGCGTACCCGCTCGTGGGGTGAAGCGTGTGTCGGCGCTATTATCGCACATGTAGGGAACCTCGTGGATTAACCTGCAACATGTCAGCTGTTTGGAGGTTCTTCAGCATGTGTGCAGAAGATAACAAGTTTGCAATATGCAACACCTGCCAGGAAAAAGTAGGGTGTGGTGGGACAACACCAAAAACCCAAATCACATTTCTTTAGTGTGATATTGGATGTGAAAAGAAGGAAATGGTTCTAACATTGCTCTTTAGATGTGTGTGAATTTCCCACACCAGGAGTCATTTATATAGTTCTATTTTATAGTGATCCATTATCTGTTTTTTTCTATGTTCTGTGCAAAATGTTCTATTAATGAAAAGATAGAAAATAAATATTTGTGTGTGCTGTAAAGTGGTTAGAAAAAATGAAATCGGAATCGGCTAAAATCGGTATCGGCTGGGAAAGTTGTAATCGGTGCATCTCTAATGTATAGGGCATGCCACGCTCCTTTATGATATCCAGTTATGTGTGTACATGTATCATTGTGTGTAAGATGTTTATTACTACTACATAGTCATAAAACCATCCTCTGGTAAAACCTTCTGGACATATTTTTAGGATTATTAGTTAACAGGGTGCATGCAACACATGGCATGTCATGGAGGCAAAGGCAGCATGTTTTTTTTTTATTGCCACTGTGTACAGGTCTGTAGCCTAGAGGGATTCATCCATTTTCATTCATTTGTGCTACATGACAAAAAAACACTTCACATGGGATACTAATTACACCATATTTGTTAAGGACGTTTTCTCTAAAACCTTAAAAGCTGCATTTAAGGTACCTTGTTACAGTTTTGAACACAAGTAGCGCTGTGGAGCAATGTTTTTATGAGTGGATCCCAGTTTTGATTTCTCTCATGCACATGCAACAAGCAATGCTTTCATACTGTTCCACTGGCAGGGGGCAGGGGACAAGACAACTGCTAGCAAGTAAACAGGGATGTAAAAATAAAGGGTTTTTGCACGAAAACTCCACAGAATTAGAATAAGGTTTATTGATACAGAAAGTTACATTTGTGTGGAATTTCCATTCCAGAGCACCTCAAATAGATTTTTTTGCCAGCAAAAAAAGCTGAAAACACAA
Organism: Perca fluviatilis; assembly: GCF_010015445.1. Lineage (NCBI taxonomy): Eukaryota > Metazoa > Chordata > Actinopteri > Perciformes > Percidae > Perca > Perca fluviatilis. The sequence continues at coordinate 36,538,227 of NC_053130.1, read as the reverse complement.
CATAAGACTGACAAGGCAAAATATAACGACAAAGAATTGCCTCCTAACACAACCAGCAGACAAGGAGCAACATTAGCATTTATCCAGAGTAGTTTTTGTCTATGTAAAAAATAGCCTAAAACGTGGCTTTAGCTGCTACTTTACAGTAAATGCACCACCGCTCTACCATTTGCTGTCAAGAGCTAGTGCACAGTGGTTTTATCGGAGATTTCTTCACTTAAAGTGGCAAACTCCACTCGCCAAAGTTACTGCACGTAACATGGACAAGGGAAGTGGTGTGATTAAATTATTACAGCAAAAAACTGTAATTGTAATTGTGTACATTTATTTTACCACTCAATGCACTCCCAATGCCCACCGTTTGTTCCTAACGTGACAACTGCACATTCTAGAGTACATTTTAAAGTTATACTCATATACTGGCATTATGACACTGTGCCATGATGCAGAATGTGGAAATCAGGTATGACGTCATCAGTTTTGGGCTAGTCTGGCTCAAATGATGTACATTGCTGGGATAAAGCCTGACACCTGGCGCGTCTCCTTTAGAACACAAAATGTCATGGTACCAGATCAACAACAACAACAAAGAGCTTCAAACAGTGACAGCAAAAGAGAAGTTATAAACATAAGATGTCATTCCAGTCTCAACAAAATATCCAGCATGAGCGTGTGCGTTGGCAATGACCTAGCCATTAAATGAAAAAAAATAAGAGAAGAGTTTGGAGAGAATCCAAGGAATGGTTACAAGAGCCTGCTAGTATTAAATATCAGAGCGGAGGTTTGACTCATTTCTACATAAACTGGTGAGTAAGGGTTGAGGTTGTTGTGTGTGTGTGTGTGTGTGTGTGTGTGTGTGTGTGTGTGTGTGTGTGTGTGTGTGTGTGTGTGTGTGTGTGTGTGTGTGTGTGTGTGTGTGCGTGTGTGCGTGTGTGCGTGTGTGTGTGTGTATAAATCTGTTCAGTCTCGGCCTTCACTGCTCTGGCCACAATCACAATCCACCGCCGACCTCTACACTCGAGTCGTCCAAGTCTTCTTCCCCGCGAGAGCTGACATACTCTGGTCTAACGTAATGAACCCACTGAACCTCACCAGAGCCCTCTCATGTATTAGCAATATCACAACATAGGCTGGAGGACTCCAGGGAAGGAAAGGGAGAATATGTGTGCAGAGTAGGTCAGTGCTTTGTTGTGGGTAACCCGCTGGCTGCCTGGCTGACTGAGGAGTTCTCACAGTGTAGAAGAACCACAACAGACTTTCTCTTTAATAATCTGCAGGTTACCTGTCATTGCTTCATGCACTCTGATCTAGAGCCCTGCACGTTTTTTTTTTAATCCCAGTGGATTTCTGACCATTCCCGCAGTGTGTGTGTTCTGCTCCTGCCCATTCCCACAGCTTGTGTGTTGGGTCCCACCCGCACAATGTCTTCTTTTAGTTATTTTACTGTGTAGTATTAATAAATATGCATATCTGTCGGTATTTGTAGCGAAATTATGTTCTAGTGCATAATTACATACAAGTGCAATAATTAGTTATTCTAGTGCAATAAGGGCAAAGTGACATTGTATTTATTTATTTCACTTATTTTAGAAGGTGTTGTTGGCTGTGGTTGGTTTTATTCCATTTTGTTTCCCTGTCTTTTAACACTAACAGATTTCATGTTAAAGTCCCTGTTGATTGGATCCCTCAGGTCGCTGTAGGAGAAAGAGTCCCCTGGGAAAGAAGTGACAGAGAGGGAGTAGAGGAGTGATAATAAAGTGTTTGGCTGGTGTTTAACTGGATGCACCGTGTGCGTTGCTGATTTTCTAATAAAACCAAGCTAGGCGAAGCTAACAGTCGGTTACAGCACTGATCAGGAGCAGCGCTCTTAAATCCCGGGACCCGCTGTCTATTTTTGGACGGCCCGCTCCCAGCCGCAGCCCCTCGTTAAAACCGCCTGCTCCCGCAAGATTTATGTTGGGTCCTGCGGGACCTGCAGAATCCCAATCCCAATGCAGTCTTCTACTCTGATGGACTGATATTTATGTCAGAACGAATACCATAATTGTCTTAATTAATAGTTTCTGTAATGTTATAAAATGCAATCATCCATTCTTCTATATTTTCATGGAGCAGCAGGGTAAATAAGGAAGCCCAGTAATCCATCTCCCAAAACACACCCTTTAGGTCTTTCCATGGGGATCGTGATGCAGAATATGGAATATGCAATCTTTCTTTTTTCTAAAAACAAACTAGAAAAGACAAAATAATTATTAAAATAAGGTTTGTTTTTATTTCAACAATAACTATGATTAAGAAAATCAAACAAACAAAGATCTAAACATTCTGTTATTTGCAAGTGATCAGATGTGATTTGTGTGTCCAGACATCACTGATCTGTGTGCATGGGTTGCCGTGGTAATGACAGTAACCACAGTAGCTATGCTGGTGACGCAGCTTACAATAGTTAACTAGTGAGCAGCTAAATAAGTACAATTTAACAACGTCATGTCTTATCCATACACTCCTGTCACAGCATAGGAAAGCACCTTGCTATCGATAAAAAGGTGACAACTTTGTTCGGCTCATTTTGTGAAATGTTAACCAGTCTAGCATGATTTTTAGCATACAGTACCTTTGAGGTTATTCTGAAGAATATTCTAGACAGTAGCCTATTTGTCATCATTTTGGATTGTTAAAATAATACGAAAACAAACATTTGCATAAATTACTAATTCAGTGCGATATGGTATTAAATATTTACCCAAGGGCAGAGGGAATTCTGCAAATCAGAAACAGATAGAGGAATATATTATAAGTAAAAGACTAAACAAAAACTGGATAATTGCCAAATAATGTACTAAATTAGTTACATTTGACAGATTTGTGATACAAATTTAACTTAAAGTGATGGTTCGGAGTAATTTCACCCTAGGCTGCTTTGCACCTTGACCTCGAGCCAAACCACCCCCCATAAGCTTTTTTCCTTTGTTATAACGTTGGTCGAGTTAGCGTTATCAGCTGGTTAGCTTAGTGCAGGCGCTAATGGATCCACGTTTGTATCTCCTAAAGTACCCCACTCATAATGCCCGGAATGATACCAAACTTCTACAGTAGTACAAATAGTTTCTGTACTTGTAAGACGAGGTATTAGAAATTTTGTAACTACACCATTAGTATATTTAAATAACCCTTGCCTGATGGATACTCCTCTTGGCTTCTACCCCGCAAGATCCTGCACAGAGCAAAAAAGCTTATGGCGGGTTGTTTGGCTCGAGGTCAAGGTGCAAAGCAGCCTAGGGAATAGCTACTAGTGAGTGACATATCCCTTCTGAAAATTGAGAGCAGCTTTCGAGGACACAGATCTGGTAGCAATTACTTTTTCCTGTGCATAAAAAACTCCCCTTCACGTTTTTCAGTGTGCATGTAAATCAAAGCACATAAAATGTATTAACATTCTAAATATCATTGATCAAAATCAGCAGTGTGGTATGATCTGTGTCAACTTTAATTGGACTTTAATTGTGCTGGGTGATTTGTGTTGCTGTAACATTGACCTGAAAAGCAGAACTATGTTTTGAGTCTACATCCACCGATTGGACTAGTCAAGCCATTGGGGCCATTTGTACTGTCTGATGCAACTGCACATTGTCCACTTGTCTGAAGTAGTGACAGGCAAAACAAACCCACAGTTAACCACAGCAGGAGTTAGTGGCATTTACACTGTACTTATGAAAGTGCCGGGAGAAATTCAACCTATTATTACAATCATGGTTGGTGATAAAGAGAGTATACTGTCCGGGCAAACCACAATAACACAACCTTCACAGTGAGAGATCCGTGTTTAAAGAAAACTTTTAGATTTTACTATTTCTGTGGTGTTAGAAATATATAAAGAACCCTAATTCCCAACGATTGCTACATGGGTACAAACAAATCAGTGGTCTGCATATATTTCATGATTTTATGATTATATCCGCCACATGTCAAAGTGTCCTTGAGCAAGACACTGAACCTCAAGTTGTTCCCTGGGCTGTACTGTATCATTTTTATGTGACCAATAATACAGTTGCTTATTATTATTATTATTCTATTAAATGTAGGGTTTTCTCTAACTTTAATTAAATTTGATCTTTTTGTAGTTGTGGGTAATTAACCCAGTTTCTCCATGTTGTGTTCAAACAGGTAATCTATCACTCTACCATGCCATGCCCCTGAGCAAGACTCCGAACCCTCCAACTGCTCCAGTGGAGTTGTTGAAGAGTTATCAGCAGCAGAATGTAGGTGCAGCTCGGCAGCAGAAGACAGAAAATGGTTCTAGTAAACTTCTTCCAGAGTCAATTAGTGAAACTATGAATTTGAAGTTGGTGGACAACAGCAGAGAGCTCAGCTGCTTTCTTTTCTGAATAAATAAAGGTGGAATGTAAGCGTGGTACTTACTGTTGTTGGATGTGTTGTTGGATGTAAGGTGGTCGTACAAACTGGGGGGCCGGCCTGACACTTAGTTTCATCTGGGCCATGTTGTTAGATGGAGCGGGGGCAGAGGCATAACCATTGGGAGAAACTTGCTGAGGTATGGGCCGCTGGGGCACCACATTGTGTCCATTAGTGTGTCCATTTGAGTTAGCAGTGGTGTGCCCATTCCCAGGCAGTGCTGGGAAGGGATGTGTGGGCATCGTCTTCTGCTCGCATGCCTTCCCCTTTGAGCCAGGCTTGCAGACACAGAGCTGAGGCCTGAGGCACATTCCTCCGTTCTGGCATTGAGGGATGCAGTTGGCTACAACACAAAACCCAGAGAGAGAGAGAAGAAAAGGAAAGAGAGGAAGGAGAAACAGATGGAGAATAAACATGAGTAATGACAATAAGAGATACAAAACAGTGAAATAGATGTAAGCATATGGATAAATTGGACTTGAAGTTTCATGATTTTAAATGCAAACTAATGCTCATTGCACCTTATTGGTTTATGCATTGTAGTTTAGATCTTTAGAGGTGCTTTCACATCTAACTGGTGTGGTTCAAACAGCGTTTGCCATTTGACTCAGTTGGTGTAGGCTGGTAAGAAAGTCTGGTAAGAAATTGATCTGTTGTGGACCAAACACCCCCACTGAAGCAGTGGGTTGGAGAGATGTGTTGTGCTCGTGTCCTATGTGTATATTGGCAGTTCCTTAATAAAAAGTGAGTTAAACGTAGCAGCCACAAATTAGATATCCCAGCCCCCCACCCTCTGTCTTTTTTTGGCTCGTTTTTGGTTTCTAACTAGTCAACATTATTTATGATATACTGGGTCCAATTGCAGTCATGACTATATTGTTCATAATCAGTGGTTAAATCGGGATATTCAAGGAGGAGGAGCCGTTGTCCAATGAGGTTTGGGATTTAGGAATGGGTGGAGTGGTTTCCACAGACCACACTGTCATGGGACTATTTCTTCAGCAGAAAGTCATTCCAATGAAAACTGTAAGACGTGTTGTGAGGAAGTGGATTGTCCAGAGTAACAAGGGCACTGTTTCTGGAAAGAGATGTTGCTGTTAAATTTCATGAATGTCATTTTTTAATGCTGTACCACAAACTAAATTTGATTCACCTCCATTGTATTCTCAATCTCAATCTAAATAGCCATATACCCCTAGAGAGAAGAACAATTTTCTTTTCTTTATTTATTGTTATTATGGGGGAAAAGTTCACCTCCATGAAGCACTGTAAAGTCCTAACGGACAATAATATAACACCCCAGATATATATGCATACAGTATACCCAAATGCACTGCCGTAGGCACTTTCTTTTGTTGATTGTTTGTTTATGGTTCAAGAAACACTGAAATTCTATGGACAAGAAACCACAGATCTTTGAACTGAGGCAAATACAGTATAGTAACTTATCGGCTTATTACAATAAAACACTAGGCCTACTAGCTGTTGCTTTATTTTTTAATTACCTAAGTGATTAGATAGGTTGCATGCTTACAGTAATGTCACTATTGCCAATATTATTATATAAGGAGCAAACCTCCCTGTAATAATCCCAGGGTTTCCCGCAGCACTTTGCAGCTCAGGCGGCCACATAAGCAAGACACGCGTGCCGCCTTAACTACGTTGTAAAAAAAGAAAAAAAAGAAAATGTATATGAACGATATCCACCGTGTTACTGTGTCCTGTTTTCTCCCTTTCATTCCAAACCATGTGTAACGTTGGTACTACCGAGGACGGATTCACTTTAAATCAAACGGTGCCATATTTCAGTACCAGAGAGCGCATAAGCGCGAGTAATCTGACGTCTCTGAATCTTGACAGAGAGCGCTCTAACTGCCGACACACCCATTACCACACCCACACACACACACACACACACCCACCCACCCACACACACACACACACACACACACACACACACACACACACACTGCTATTGTGCCGACGGAGCGAAACAACGTCAACTTTGTTAAGTCACGGCAATGCCGGTAAAGCGAAAAACAAGCCACAAAGAATGGTGCGACTTTTTGAGGACTGTACTGTAAACACCTGAAGCGCATTTTCAGTAACATTTTTCCTTGTAATTATGTATGGTTTGCAAAAATGGGAACTGCTGCGTCCGTGTAGATAAGAGAAGCAAAGTCTATGCGGGTTGTGCACACACTACATTATGACCAAGCATGCGCCCCTAAAATGGCATCTGAATAACGCGCCACTGACTTTAGACCAGGTTTTTCCTGGTCTGTGGCGGAATTGTTTTCTGAAACTGCAAAATAGCACCAGGGAACGTTTGCGCCTGAACATGCCTCCTCTTTTCGCTGAACCGCTCCCGGGGGCGCAAATACATTCCCTAATTTACCGACGTGCATCTTTGGAGAGAAAAGTCCTCTGTGCGTCGGGTGCAAAATAGGAATGATACATGCGTCGGTGTACAAAGGTAATTGCGTTGAGTGCAAGATAGGGTCCTTGGTCTTATGATTGAGATACCATTGCCTGCTTACCATACTCCTTGCACAGCGAAAGCAGAGGCCGTGGAGTGGCGTCTCGGCAAGTCCACTAACTAGTTGCTCTCACTACCAATTTTATCTACTCAGTTTCAACAATGTAAAGATGAAAAAAGGTGCAACGTATTTTGTCAGGATTAAGCAATGAGCGGGGGAAATCTGCTAGCCGCTAGGCTAATTTCCACAGTGTGAACACTGAAAAACTGCAGCCCTCTGCCGCCCATCTCAGCCGAGAACAGAGAAATGTCTGGCTGAGTCGAGCTATAACTGAGCAGTCTGACTCTTTCTCACCACAACTATCCTCAGGACCCATGCTGGTAAAAAGGCCATCACTGATTGGTATTGTTTCTGGAGAAAGCTTTCACAATGATGACAGAACTGCAGCCACGATGCAAAATTCTAAATTGCACCACAATCTCAAGACACAAAGAAGTTGTATGACCACCACGTGGGAAACTATAGCGACCAAACTGAAGCATTAATCTTGATTTATGGTTCTGCGTTGAATCTCCGCCGTAGGTACGTACGTAGGTAAGCATAGATACGGACCCTACGCCCAGGCATGGATTGGCCATCAAGAGTACCGGGAGATTTCCCGGTAGGCCGGTCTATTTGTGTGGGCTGCATGTGATGCACATCGGTTGAAAGCTTTTTAATTTGATTGGCCGATACAGAGAAGAGAGATCTTATGATTGGCCCACTGGTTTGTCTCTCATCTGAACACTGACCAATTACATCCTACTATGGCCCACCTCGGCCACAGCGGCTGATGTTTTACCTCAGCCCAGCCTAAGCCCTGCCTACACCGTAGCCTGACGTGCACCTTCCTAGATGTAACGTCGCGGCGACGTAGACCACAACAACTGTGATTAAAAACTAAATTGCTGAGGAAATAAATCTGCTGGCGTAAGAAAAGTTACCTCCTCTGCAGTTGTCACAGTTCACAAGACAATCACAATGTACATCAATGTACTGAGTCTTTTTTTACTACTGAGATCAGGTCCAGTCTGTAAACATCTACCCCTCATATGACCGATATGATGCAGTTTGATTGATGAATTAGAATCCTTAAGGTCTCAGTATGCATTAAACAAAGTGTTTGTCGTGTGTGTCATGTTCTACAATTGAGCATCCAGCCCCACAAGCTGACCTAAACGCTCCATTGCTGATTTTTTACCCGAGCCCTGCCTACGCCATAGCCTGACGTGCACCTTCCTAGATGTAACGTCGCGGCGACGCAGACCACAACATCTGTGATTGGTCCGCTCGGCCATGGCTTGGTAGCGTCACATTTCACCCTACTCATTTCCAGGTTCTCCTTCTCCATAAACATGAAATAATTTAATAATAATTATAATTTAGGAGGGGGCTGTCGATGGACAGGCACCCTGAGCAGTTGGGGGTTCAGTGCCTTGCTCACGAGCACTTTGGCAGTGCCCAGGAGGTGAACTGGCTGCTCTCCAGCTACCAGTCCACCACCATACTTTGTTCCGTACGGTTCCCAACCCAACTCCCTACATACTGAGTTACTGCCACCTCAAAATCAAGGACAGGGTTAACTTTTCTCCACCACCAGAGTCAATACTCGCTCTGTAGCTAAACCCTGTTAGTCTCTCACTCGCTCTACCACACACTCCCTACACACAGTAGAGCCTACGTATTACTATTAATTAGCCTTAAGACACTCACACAGACTACTGATGGATGGACATCGCTGTGTGATAAATTATCTAGGTTGTTGTTGTCTGTTCTTGCTTTGAACCTGCGATAACTGACACATTGGCAGACATGCCTTATTAGTTTAGTTTAATGTTGTTACAAAAATGTATGACAAACCATCAGTGTTTCATAATTACCATAACTGGCCAAATATGTAGTTGTTTATCGCATGGGTTTAAAGTTAGCAACAAGCACCTGCATCATTTTAACTGATTGTCATGTTCCATGCTGGGTACAAGTGAATATTGTTTAAAACTAGACCACAAACACCTGCCTGAAGTTTAATCTTTGGAAAATGATCGTAACTTAAATTAAAATGTGGTCAGAAAAAAGTTAGAGAAAACTCATTCAGGCCTAGTATACAAAATCAGGAAATGTAAATGACTAAATGACCAGAAATAGGCACAAAACATAAAGGCAGCTGTCACCGTCTCCTCTATATTGATATAGGTGGGCAAAGGCATTTTTGTATCAGTGCATGCATTGTCTTAGTCCGGCGCCACCGCCGCTAGCTTAGCTTAGCGTAATGAATGGAATCCTTTGTTGCCGTTAGCATGTCGTGAGTAAAAGTGATTCAACAACAACAAAAACAAAACCTAATTACTTCTTGTGGCCTGTGTATTCACAACAAGTAAAAATAGCAATGCAGATTAAGACTAGACCATTTCCTAAGCAGATATTGACTTGGGACTATATTGGGTGGAAGTAGGCTACAGCCGAAGCACTGCTACTCGGGCACAGAGATATCGGCAGCCCACGGGGCTCCACGGGCTTTCGACATACATTGCGTATATTTAAACTTTGAATTTCGTCATTGCATTTATATAACACATACTCTATGGTCTTACAAAGCTAACGCTTTTGACCGATTTCAATTTAATCAATTTTTGTGAACTGGAGAGGTCTCGTTAGGAGGAAGCTAGCTGTAGCTCTGTTTGCCATTCATTCCGATGGGGAAACATTGCGGCTAGACTTTCGACATACATTGCGTATATTTACACTTTGAATTTTGTCAGGGCATTTATATAACACATACTCTATGGTCTTACAAAGCTAAAGCTTTTGACCGATTTCACTTTAATGCATTTTTGTGAATAGGAGATGTCTCGTCAGGGCAGTACAGCCCAATATAGTCCCAAGTCAATATCTGCTTAGGAAATCGTCTAGTCTTAATCTGCATTGCTATTTTTACTCGTCGTGAATACGCAGGCCACAGGAAGTAATTAGGTTTTGTTTTTGTTGTTGTTGAGTCACTTTTACTCACAACATGCTAACCAGCAACAAAGGATTCCATTCATTACGCTAAGCTAATCTAGTGGCGGCGGCGCCGGACTAAGACGATGCCATAGATATATACACTAGATGTCACTTTGAGGTTCTAAGCATGCGTCAAAACCGCCGCCATCTTGGAACAGGGGTCTGAAGTTTTCCCGCATTCAGATCAACGCTAAAGATGCCGGACTTTTGTGCTGCTTATTGATGTTCGATAGAGGAAATGAAAAACACAAACAGCAAGGGATAACATTTAACAGGTGACAATGGGTTTTATGACATATATCCGGCGGCAGCGGGAGGCGGAGAGCTCCGTGGCCGGCGGCAGCGTCTCTTCCCCCGGGCAAAAACACAGCTTCACCTCGCTGCTGAATGGTGATCGGTAGGATCTTACACCTAGTCCGGGAGGATCTTATGATATCGGCGGTAAGTTCCACTAAGTTTGCCGGCGGCAGACAGACGGAGAGAAGCTACAGCGGGGCAGCAGAGACTGTCTGCGGCTGCAGGATCTGGAGCTCAGTGCCCGCTTCCTGGGAGCCAAAACCGACACCACGCAGCTGGAGACCCGGAGGGGGGATGCCCGGGAGAACCAGAACCAGGACTGAGTGGAGCGGACTGCCACAGCCTGCTGAAGTTTAAATCACAGGTTTCCTAAAGGGAGTCTGGCGGACTCGGACTGTGGACGGCGAAACATGATTTTAAGTATCGTTAAATAAATAAATACATGCAGAAATAAATAGTGGAGGAGTGAGCCTGGACATTTCAGTCTGTTTAAACTTCACTTTGAAGCAGAAACTCTTAGTTGAGAGGGGTGAAGTTTCCGTTTGGACTCAGATCTGTGAACCGATTATAATAAATATTCTTTGTATTAACACATTAATTAGTCTCTTTGTTTTGTATTCGATAGTTCATCTTAAGTTTACTTAAGTGGAAGCAGTATCAAGTGGAAGAATGGGACTACTAAACCTAGGCTAACAAGCACTAGGCATTACATTTTGAACAAAGTAGATTATGTTAACATCAAAAGCTTAATTTTTCTCTGGACTTGATCATAAATACATGTCTGACATTTGGAACGAACCACAAAAACTAGAAAATCGTTTGAGATTGAGGATTTATGGTGATTTTATTTCCGTTAGCCCTTTACCTACATTGACGCTGATGCATTAAAGAGGAGCGACCCCCCTGTTCCAAGATGGCGGCTCTGTTGACGCATCCGTTCCAATGAACAGCAGCAGCCAGGCGACATCTAGTGTATGTATCTATGAGACGATGCATGCACGGATACAAAAATGCATTTGCCCACCTATATAAATATAGAGGAGACGGTGAATAACCCTTTTTCAACAAACGGTGGCGTGTTCCTTTAAGAAGTGTGGCTGTATTTTCCAATAATTCATTGTTTAGAGTAATTTTGCAAATAACTGACTGACCAATCCAGCTATCAAATACTCAATTACTAGACACAGTTTTGAGCGTGTGTGTGTGTTGTAGTGTCGGGATGGGCTTTCTCCGAAACACATGGAGCTCTGAGGCCGTGTGGGGGTAAAATCAGCACACGCACAAACCGTGATCACAGAAGACTGGAGCTTTTATTTTCTACCATCCACTGTTCAAGTTACTCACAAAAAAGGTCAAAAACATTAAACCAAACGTTTTCAGCCATGTCTCAGCGAGGTTTGTGCTTCACTACAGTCCTCCAGAGAAATTCATAACTCAAAAGTCTAAAGTCCAAAACTCCGGGTCCAGCTTTTCAGTCCACAACCTTAACTTTCTTGTTAGCAGAGCCTCCCAGGCTTCCTCCATGTGTTCCTTTGTTCTCTCCACTCAACTAGACTCTCCCCTCCTCAGTCTCCTTCTGCCTTGATGAGTTATCCCAAACACCTGCACTCCTCCTGCTGCATTGTGGGAGATGTAGTGTCTATGTAGGCGGCCATTTTGGGACTTCCATGACCTCCTTCTAGGGGAATATATCGTCCGTCCACGACATGTCTCCTTGGGATGCCACTGTGTGTGTGTGTGTGTGTGTGTGTGTGTGTGTGTGTGTGTGTGTGTGTGTGTGTGTGTGTGTGTGTGTGTGTGTGTGTGGATGGTGGGGGCATCCATTTATCAACTACAAAGCCTGTATCCCAGACTACATGGCACAAGTTTACATACTGTGCTCTAACACACACATGCACATGCATGCTTAGATATGTTTGGATAAAGCATACAAAGGAAGATGATAGCAGATAACACAAACACACACACACACACACACACGCGTGCACACACACACACACACACACACACACACATCTGGACCGTCCTCTCATTCCTCAGTCTAAACATTCCCTTATCTCAATAGTAATCATACTAATACAATGAATACTAAACCCAAGTCCTAACAAGTTGAAGTAGCTGCTGAACACACACACATACACACACGGCCACCTTCGAAAGATACGCTCTGCTAAAAAGCATTTCACTGTGTGTGTGTGTGTGTGTGTGTGTGTGTGTGTGTAGTCAGTGGGAGAAATGACTCAGAAAGAGGCCCTCTGGTTCTCCCCAGGGTCCCTGAGGGTGTGTCACCTCCTCACTAAGCTTGTTGGTCTAATTAGTGGCTTTGAGATTTGTGAAAATGATTAATGAAGGGAAAACTAAATGGCTGAGGAAATAAATCTGCTGGCGTAAGAAATGTTACCTCCTCTGCGGTTGTCACATTTCACAAGACAATCACAATGTACAGCAATGTGCTGAGTCTTTTATTACAACTGAGATCTGGTCCAGTCTGTAAACATCTACCCCTCATATGACCGATATGATACCGTTTGATTGATGAATTAGAATCCTTAAGGTCTCAGTATGCATTAAACAAAGTGTTTGTCGGTGTGAGTCATGTTCTACAATTGAGCATCCAGCCCCACAAGCTGGCTGAAACGCTCCATTGCAAGCTAGCAATGCAACTACATCCTGACATCGGCGCCTGGATTGAGGAATGCCTGAATGGCGTGCCCACTTAAATAGCAGCCTTTCACAGGAAGTTACGAGTGCTGGGGCACCCGAAGGAACTGTACTGGCACAAATCCTCTTCACAGTCTAAACCCTTCTTCAGTTTCAACTTGGGAACTGGCCACCTGTACCTTCACCTTTACCTCCTCCCCTGTGCAATGCATTGCAGACAGTGAGAAGGCGTACAGAGGTTTGATAGAGACATTTGTCATATCAGGGCTCCAGACTGCGACCAAATGGTCGCATTTTGCGACCAAAATTTGAGAGTGTGCGAATGAATTTTACATCCAGTCGCACATGTGCGACCAGTAAATTTGCCCCCTTTTTTACAAGTTAAATGTTGAACTGTCGGTACCTGAGCGTGTAAGCGCAAGCTTATCTGTCCTCCTCTCTGAAAATTGACAGAGAGCAGAGTTCTGACACAAACACACACACTCGCACACACACGTAGAGGTGTGACGGTGCAAACTACGTGGGCTCTGCAGTTTGGTTGAAGTCACAGTGAGTCACGGCAATGCCGATGAAGTGGTTTCAAATGTGGTTACAGTTTCTCATAACTTCATGCAGACAGCGTTTGCTGCGATATGATATTAATGGCGAGGCAAAAGCGGTCGCAGTGCTGTTGACGTTACACTTCCTCTGAGACAAGCAGGCACAACACTGGTTTATATGCCCTGGGGACTGACTGACAGGCTGATGTTGTAAGGCAAGGCAACTTTATTTCTACAGCACCTTTCAGCAACAAGAAAATAAAAAAAGACTAAAAAAGTTACAGTGAGTAAGAAATTAATAATTATTCAATTTAATAGGTTGTAGGGACAGGTTTGGGAGGAGAGAGGGAGGGGTTTTATTTTTATTTTTGTTTAATTTCTTTAGAGTGCAACATTCTAATAAACTAACAATGTTCTAAGTACATAGGATAAATAGGTTTGGAATTATTTTTACAACTGAAATAATTGTTTTGTAATTACAGGTACCGTTGGGTACTGGAACCGAATTTCAGGTATCGGTACCGATATTGGTTCAGATGCAAAAGGTACCCAACCCTAAGGGTAGTAGCCTAAAAAATGCATGTTTAATTTTAAGTTGAATTCATTGAAATTGTAGACTAGAGCTGGTATATTTTTTAAATATTTTGTTTACTGTCATGACAGCAATGGTGCCTTTTATGTTGAATCTTCAAAAGTGACACTAAATTTGAAACAGCACATTGTAATTTCTGCATCTATTATCAAAGTATTTATTAGTAATACAGTGGAAATTAGTAGAAATGTGAATATTTGGTTAGCACATTGACTTACATTGTGTGCCCCTAAATGTTCTGGTTGCGCCCCTAAAATTTTCAGTTGGGGGCCACTGTGCTCCTAGTGAAAAAAGTTAGTCTGGAGCCTTGCATATGTTGCAACAATAACCACTTGAAGCTCAATATCAGCAAAACGTATAACTTGGTGGTTGGTGTTGCAAGTTCCAAAAAGGTTTGACCCAAACTTGGTTCACAGTTTAAAAACAAAGACAATGGTTACATTTACTATATCTTTTCAATGCAACTTCGCACATCTGATCAGGCCAGGTTACATTAGCTGTGAGGTGTGTATACTCACTGGTGCAATGTGATGCTCAATCTCAAAATGCACATTCAGTTTCCCTAGCTGAGCACTCTCTTGCGCTGGAATGTTAGTGACGTCATGCTAAAGGGCCTTTCTGACCAACGGCAAAGCCACCGCTGTGCTCTGAAACCCTATGTTTCCAATGGCTTGCACCTCTTGCTGCCGCTGCACTCAAAGTTAAACCTGGTGGAACTTTAGGCCAGCGCGCTGTAGATGTACACTGAACCCAGCGGCAAGCGCAGCGCTAACCGTGCTAGGTCTGAAAGGCCCATTAACGGGACAATACGTGACACAGTTCATTTAAGGGAATGTGTTTGTACCATTCACACCTGTCTCATGGCTGACTACAAACCATGTTGCAAGTTTTTTGTGGGGCAGTTTATTCCACAAACTAGAGTTTGCATCATGGTGCATGCAGCTAATGTGATGGCTTCCTCCATTTTGGACTCTCCAGATCTCCGTTATCTCATAGGTCATGAATCAGATTTTTCTTATGCTTTTCTGTCAAAGCTGTTTACAGTCTGCCAACAGCACGTTTTTCTGTTTACCAAATTTGAACTACGTAAAATCACAGCATTGGTTTACTTTTACCTACTCTGCAAGTGACTCTATTAATTGTGGTGGTTCTACTGACATTAATTTTACATTACAAACGTTGGCCTCTGGCTCTAACTCTATTTGCCTGAGAACCTTTCAAAAAGGATAATGTTTTTAATACATCCAATATGTAATAAGGTGATTTAACAGACTATAATAGCATGGAAATGCTCAAATTCCAGGACATTAACAGCACAATATAGCAACCTCAGTCCAAGAAATATATGTATCCCTACTTTCAACATCTAATATCAGTTGAGTTACACCCCTCTTCTATTGAGTGATTCATCCTTAAAAATGACATCATTCAGAGCTAAGTTATGTTAGAGTTTTAAAATTACCCCACAGTTAATTTTCCACTTTGAGAAAAGCTTTTTTACTTTCTTTTACGACTAGCGTAAATAGTCTTCATTTCCTCTCTCTGGCCTAGAGCTGAGGCTGCCATCTGTTCTGTGAATAGTTCTCTCTCTCTCTCTCTCTCTCTCTCTCTCTCTCTCTCTCTCTCTCTCTCTCTCTCTCTCTGCCCGAGGTCAGCTATATAAAAGCTCCGTTCTGTGACAAGGCTGACAGACTAAGTGATGGCAATTTACTCGTTAGCTGGGGACAAGAAATAGATCAGTCTTGTTGATGTCCTTGTCCTTTAATGAAGCCATGCTGGGCCTGGTGCTCAGGGAGCCCCTCCACACTCACACTGAGCTCTGCAAGAGTTAAACATATTTTGTGTGTGTCTGTGAGTGTGTGGTTGTGTTCATGTGGTAGGGATCCAAGGTGAGAAGCAAAAACTGGGAGGCATAATGATTTTCTTTGTGTCACTGCCTTGATGCAAGACCTTAAAATTCCAAAGTGAAGGAAAGAAAATTGCTCAGACTTTATGGGTAACTGCAACAGCCTGTTTAACCTTGCATGTGGCCGGGACAGATGTTCACTAAATTCTGGAAGGAATTCAGGTAGCGGTGGAAAGACATGACATCGATATATGAGGTATTAAATTCCACATTATCTGAGTCACTGCTCAGAGTTCAGATTAGCTCTGATAAGACTTGAGAATCTATGGGCCTCACTAATACTCAGGGAGAGAGATACACATATCTTTCCACTGGCCAGCAATGACGTTATAGAAACCATATCATATTAAAGATCCTAGTTATTCTTTGATTCCACTTTGACTTGACTCCAAAGATGTATTCATCACAAGGCAAACTTACTTAGTATACAAACAAACACAGGACTTCACCCAGGAGACCGGGGTGCATGTCCCGTGTGAAAGCAAAGTCAACGTTTATTTGAACGTACTTTTGTTACGTAAGTTGCATACATAACCAATGCCACATATGCAAGTTACGTAACCCAAACCACGATCTTTTCCATTTTGTTGCATAAACAGCTTGTGCACTGCAGGGGCTGAGCAGGCGCACTGATGGCTCATGTTGCTGGACAATCGTAGGAAAACGCACAAAAAATAGCGCGTAGTAACTTTTCATACAAAGCGTTGTATGAGAATATGTTGACCCAGGGTATATGACCAGAATAAACTGTTAGGGGTCCCTGCTGACCTCCCATCCCAACTCCCACCAACCGCCGTCTGTGCATGACGTATGTACCCTGTCAGCTTTAAATTCTCATTACAGGAAAACTCCTGTTTACAACAAAGTTTTATTTTCGTAGCTCTGGCCATCAGTTCTGACTATTGAATATAACACTGTACTTGCCATAGTGATCACTGAGATCTTAAAATGTCTAGTCAGACAATCATACATGTAGGATACAAACCAACAGTCTTGCCAGGTTATCCTAACTTTGCGTGGACACAAAACTGAAACTAAGTATGCCTATAATAATTCCTCAGTGCCTATAAAACATGGAGATCAAAGTTGAATCAATTAATTCATTAAAGCAACATTTCGTAACTATTTTACCTTAGAATAAAAAAAAAAAACATGTTGATGCTACTCTGACTGTTAGTAGGGAGAATGGTGCTTTGGAGAGCGGGTACGATCTCCCTGGAGAAGTGCGTTACGCTTAACGGCACCACCACCGATTTTGGTGAAACTGAATCATATGTTATGGAGAAAATGTTTTCTGTTTTTTTCCTCTGATGTCCTCCGGCTGCTCTGCATCGACTCTCTGTTATTTACGGAGTTTTCTGATGGACAGAAAGCTTAACTTGTTGCACTTGCTTGATGTTTGGCTGCGTTAGCAAAATTGTTGACTTGCAAGTTTATGATCACAACTAATGCAATGATAACAAATGCATGTTTACAGCTGTCCATATTTACAGCAATGGTGTAAAAAAAATACCAGTACTACATAATGCTGTTTTAATGTAATTTTACTGTTCCTGTTCTCTTCCAAATAAGTTGGAGTAACCTGGCAGTTTGTTTCCAACCGTCTGATCGTCTGCCTGCTTGTGTCTGTTGCCAATCAGAGCATTTACTTTGCTGAGTACATTGCCATTATAACCAGGGGTTGCACAGTCTGCTCCACAATGACGCTTTGAGCTTGACATCGTCAAGTCCTTGATCATTTGGTTTTGTAATGCTAACGTTACAGGCTGTCGAGCATTGATTTTCACACGGTGCCCTACGCAGGAGGTATGTGTAACGCTACACTTTAATGGCCATTTAAATTGTGTGCACACATAACCAGGCATGCAAGGAGAGCGAGTGGTATAGCGTTGTTGGAGTGTATAGCCAGAGGAAAAAGAGATAGCAAAGATGATGTAAAGACACAGTGGCTTCATCTGTTATTAATACTAGTCAGTCAGTAAAGTGAAGGGTATTACCCCCTGAAAAAACATCGTCCCTGGAGGGAACGTCTCCCCTGTTCTTCCCAACCACAGTCTGGGAGCCCCAAACAGGAAAGGTACAACACTTTGTACTGACTCTTTGTCACAACAAACTTTTGCGAACTGACTTCAACACAGAGATGCACAACGCAGCATCGGACATAATTACCGGGACTGGTGTGCCCTGGTAAAGCCACTCCTGGTAAACCCAGTAGCGTGAGTAGCGTGTTGAAACACACATTGAAAAATGGATTGCAAAATCAAAGTCAAAATGTATCCCAATTATCCCAATTATTATATTATATTATGGGAAATGTGTTTGGTCGAAGTGCAGCACACAGGCATATAAGTAGGTACGGTACACCCCCCCCACACACACACACACACACACACAGACACAAAATAACATTTAGGAATACATAGTTAGGTATGAACACAACTCACAGCCTTCCCCCACTTACACTTCAGTCAATCAATCAATCAGTAGCAGACTTAAAACACATAGGCCTAAGGCAACATTCCAAATTAATTAAAAACAATAAAAGAAAAACAGTGTTGCAAGAGTGGACAATACAGTTCATTATCTTGTCTTGTGTCTTTCATTAAAAAGTCTACTAGCAGAGGGGACAAATGACACGCTAAACCTTCAGGTTCTGATTGACTTCTGCAGCAGCCTACTGTCGCCACGATTGCTGAGTTGGAACCGCCCATATAAGGGGTGGGTAGGATCCTTAAGTATCTGCTCAGTCTTACGCACAATAAGATCTGACCATAGCTGAGTGACTGATATCTGACTACATCCAATAATTTTGCTCGCTGTCTTTACCAAACACTGCAATTTATCTTGGTCTTGTTTGCACATGTTCCCAAATACGCAGACCAAGCCCAAGGACAATACGCTCTGAAGGACTGTTTTGTAAAACAATTCTAAAATAATACAGTCCACCTGAAAGTAGTTAAGCTTACGTAAAAAGAACATCCGCTGTTTTTTTTACCTTAGACGTACATATATCAAATTTGAGTTGGGCATCAATTTCAATGCCTAGGTATGTGTAGCTACTAACCCTCCCAATTTGGGTGTCATTAACAATGCTGTTAGGGATCTCACTTTGATGACGTCTAAAATCAATGACCATTTCTTTTATTTTATTTGCATTAACAGCCAGGAAGTTGTCTTTACACCATTTGGTGAAGTTACTCACCTCTTCCTCAAAGCTGGTTAGCGCTGAGCTATCAGGTTTCAAATACCCCACAATGGCAGTATCATCCGCATATTTGAAGAAAGTGTGTGTGGATTGGAGGATGGATACCTGAACCGAGCCCATGGGGACCCGACGGTACCCGATGTGCCGGGCCGGGTTCAGACAGATATTTAGAAAGAATGTTCAGGTTCGGGTTGGGCTCGGTCACATCAGCGCGATAAGGCATTGAACATTTAAAATTTAAAACAGCTTATTATGTAGGTGCGTGCCTGTGTTAACGTGCGCTTGTTGCCCCGTGTGTGCTGATCAGGGTGGGAAATTAACTTTTAGCCACAGTGGCTGGTGGATGCCCAATTTTACCAGCCACTTATATTTTTTACCAGCCACTTTTTCCGGAATTCAAATTTATAAAAGAAAGTGCACTAGAATATTTTAAATTGAAATTATTTTTTATTATTAATACATATTTTATTAATATAATTTATTTATTATATTATATATCTAATTTGAACATATATGTTAGTGGCTTGTTGATCTTTACATTGTTAGTTAATTTCCTATCCTGGCCTGGGACACATTCATACGGTTTGATAAAGGACTTTTTGGACTTTAACTTATCATTGCTCTTACAATAACAAGCGTAGCTGGCCTCAATTTAGGTCATCGTGTACGTCTCATCTCCGGTTTTTCCTGCATCCACCGTGTGTGTGTGTGTGTGTGTGTATGTGTATGTGTGTGTGTGTGTGTGTGTCGCGGGGTAGAACTGAGCAGCAGAGAGCCGACAGGATTATAACGGCAGCAGCTTTCAGCGACTTAAACATCGTTACAGTCTACATTGATGTTAAAATGTATACAGGCTGGCAGGATGGTCTGAAATGTTTTGCACGGTGTTTCGCTGTACGTTTTGTCAATGCGGCACTTGTTCCAAAAGTACCTTCTCTTCTTTACTTCTTTTACAATCCACCCGCCACTGACTGATGGCGGGTGCTAATTTCCCACCCTGGTGCTGATGCCTCATCTGTTGACCGTTCTGAATGCCTTCCTAGAGTTGCTTAATAAAAGCTTTCACACAAAACAAACGTACATGTGTCATTAGTATGCGAAAAAAATGAGATAATAAATAGACATAAATATCCTAATGCCTGTAGGGCTCGGGCCGGGTTCGGTTACTGCTCTGTCGGATGTGGGCCGGGCTCGGACAGAAAAATGCGGCCCGATCGGCACCCATTAGTATAGAGTGTGTAAAGTAAAGGGGACAAAACACACCCCTGAGGGGCTCCGGTATTAATGGGCCTGGAGGTGGAAGTGACTGAATCTGTTGTGGCCTATTTGTTAGAAAACTATATCCAAATTAACCCCTAGCTCTGCCAGTTTATCCACAAAATGGTAAAAAACGGTACCGTAAGCAGCATGTGCCGCAAACACAATGAAGTGCATGCTTTTTATGGGTAGTGAACATTAGTCAGTGTTTTATTTTATCATTTGTCAATGATGTGATCAGCGACAAGTCGACCACAACACGACTTTCATCACGAGTGTCGACTTTAAAAAATCTGAAGTCATGCAACCCCTAATTATACCCGATATATTCGATGGCCAGAGTTACAAAAACCCAAGTTGTAATAAACTGTAGTTTTAGTTAAAGCAGCCTTTTCCCGATCTTCCAGTTTTCCCCTAATAACCAAAAAGGAAAGCCATTAAAATGAGACTGTGAAAACACAACATAGATCTTATCAAGGAAAATAAGCCTCTCCTGTTCACAATGAGAGTGACCAAGGTGGAGAATATTAAGTGTGGTTACTACCTGCTGTTAGCCATTAGCTCCCGCTGCAGGTAATCATTCCACTGTTGGATAACTCATCCAGAGAGCTGTATTGTTCATATTTCAGCACAATGTTTAGTAATGACAATAGTAGTGGTCATAGTGAGTGACAATGTGATGTGAGATGCACGTTATAAAATGTGTTATGTATCTGGAATCTTTCATTAGCTATGTATGTGTGATATCTGTAAAGCTGAACAGACTCACAGTAGGGGTGGAACGGTACACAGAAGTCACGGTTCGGTTCATACCTCGGTTCAGACATCACTGTTCGGTACAATGGAGGGAAAAGCAAAACAAAAATGCAGAGGGCAATTTTTTTTATTGTGCATGTCCCAGGCTGTACCACCTAGTGTCTTACAGTCTGAGCTACCCTGAGCTAGCTGCAACAGTAAACAATAAGTACCCCATATCATCTCCAGACTCCATCTGGAACTTGGAAACAAAATAAGACCATCAGCTATAGAACTGAAAATACAGCATCTCTTATTTATGAAAGTACAAATTACATAGAATAATTCTACTTAGGCGAGATCTTCCCCCACAAAAGATAAAAGAAAGTATTCTTGCTATTAAGTGCGACAGGCATACCTTTAGTGAAACAGAGGGTGCAGCTGACAACTCATGGTCCATCAACGTCCATGTTTGGTTGTATGGGACTAGTTTGCCTCATGTGTGGACGGGATGGCATGTTGTAACGAGGTTCGAGTACATACAGCAAATACTTGAAGCCAGGTTCCTCTACGAGTGAATACGGGCGCATTCAAGATGCCATGTAAATTCCAATAGCTTCAGTGATTTTTTTTTGGCCCTATTCCTATGTGTATCTAAAGGCTGGTTAAGCACAGTAGGGAGGAGAAGTGGCACAGTTGTTTTTGTCTCGTTCCAGTGATTGGCACATCTGGGTGATGGCGTTGGATATGCGTTAGCATGTTAGATGTATTTCCATTCACATACCCAACAACTGCTGAACAACGCCGACACACAGTCCTCGTCTTATCCACCACTCTCTCGCCTGTAGCCTACTACTGGACCTGACTGGGAAACCAAAGTTTTCCTAAACTTGCGATCTTAAAGAGGCCGGCGGGTCCTGTAACTCTTGTGGGTCACCACCACTCACCCTACTCGTCTTTAGTGCTGCTATCTCTGACTCACTCACTGGACCGTCGACCTGACAAAAAACTGCATCTAGGCGGAGCTCGGCTACATAGGCGCCAATCAGAGCTTCAGAGCTAAGCCGGGGCTACAGATTAGGTGTCCCTAAAGAACAGTAGTTCCACATTACATTAATTAATTTGCACGCAAGTTTTATTTATTTTTATACGGTGTGTTCTCCGTGTAAATTCATGCACCGAACCTTGACGCCCGTACCGTTTTGGTTCAACACAAATACATGTACCGTTCCACCCCTAACTCATAGTAGTAGAACCGATTTTATTCTGATCCAAAGACTCTTTCTGTGAGAAAAAAGGACACTAACATTATATCCTGGAATACATGTGATGCTTTTAAGAAAAACTGCAAACTGTTACTAAAAAGGACCTACGTGCTGTATTCACTAAGGTAACGTTATTGTACAACTTTCAGCCCCCCTCCTTCTCCCAGCAAAAAAACTGATCCAGGCTGCAATGCATTCTCATGAACAGGTTTAAATTATATCGTACGAGAAGTTATGCACACTAAAACGTATGATATTAACGAAAAAAAATCAGAGACTGCTGGCTGGTCACGTGATATGGGCTACAGAGCTCCATGACGCCAAGCAGAGGCTGCTAGCTATTTAAGCCGCTACAAAACTTCCTGCTGCACCCTACAGACCTCAGTCACAGCTCGTCGTATCAGTGGCAGATGGTAGAGGTGTTTAGCCACTACAGAGCTCTGCGACACCAACTACGCTGCTCTGCATGGTGTTCCCTCAGGTCAGCAGTAGTTGGTGGTTCAGTTACCCAAGAAAAGGTGACTCTGAGCCGGGTACAGAGCACCCCGAGCTGACCGTCGTTTCGGCAGACATTACAGGTAAGTTTAGGCAAGACAAAGTGAGCGTTATACGGCAATACAAGTTAAATTTAGGCACCAAATCGACTTGTTAAGTTTGGGATAAAAATCGTGGTTTGGATTTAAACGCTCCTAAGGAACATGCATCTCCTGGTTGAAAGTTTTTTTGTTTTCCCCGGGAAACAAACTCAGCTCCCTGGCTTGAAGGTACTGTGTTTTAACGCCACCCATCCGCCCCGACTACCTGCCTACACGGCCAGCCGCGTTCTCATACAGCAGCGGTCAATGTAGTGCTGACAGCAAAAATCATACGAATTACAGTACTTTGATTTTTGAAAATATGGTTTATGAGAACCAGCTGGATCCAGACACAATAGCCAGCGACAGTCATGTCTTAATGGACTTGGCTCCACCATTTCCCTGTTTATAACACCTGCATCCAGCACACAGCCGTCCAGTGTCAGTGCTGCTGATGGACACAGTAATTAGCTGTAATGGGCTTGGCCACTGAGCAGCAAACCACTTGAGTCAGCACGTTGGCAGCTTTTCTTCTAGCCAACCCACATGCAGCGGGCAGACCAGGGCCGTCTTTTTTGTGGTTAGAAGTTGCCACATGTAAACAATGTTTGTGGACAAGAACATGGATAGGGGACAAAGCATCTAACTAAAGGTCAACTCCAGAGCTGCTATCTAGTTTTTGTTTCATTTGCGATTTAATAAACAGTAAAACTATCAAGTTCAGTGCCCGTATCGCTATTTTCTACATTACTGTAGCATGTACATGTGTGTTGTTTATTTGTGTTCCAGTTGCTCATTCTCAAAGTGGAGAGAGAGCGGACAACCATTCATTTGAGGTTGTGTAATTGCAACTCCATGAAATTTCAAAAAATTCTGAAGCAGCTGTGGCAATCATTTCTGATCTCCAGTACTAACAAACGAGACCAGCTGACCAAGTTGCACTGCTATATTTTGCCAACCCGGCCATCGGAATTGAGAGTTATTATAAAGTATTTTTCCCATTCACACATTAAAAAACTTTCACTAGCATATGCAGTGAACTGCTGCACTGAAGGCTCTGGTAATGCAAAGCAGTGCTGTGGTCAACATTACACAGGAGAGTACAGTTAAAACAGGATCAGCATTTGATCATTTTTAGCTGATAACAATCCATTCAAATAGGCCTGGATCTGACCCAACTAAGGTGGGTCCTGCAATACAGTACTAGTGATATAATCCCTATGTTTAATCATTTAACTTTACATATACCCAGTTTTAGAGGAAGCTGCGGTCCAAACACCCGTGTTTTCCCACAGGAGAGTAAACTGAGCAATTCCACAAAGTTACAAAGATGTTTTGTCTGCGAGATAACCATGATGTGTTCACTCTAGGCAACTTTCAACAAAGTGCCATTCTGCCCTACAATTCAATAATCTGCCAACATTTGACATCATCCATTCTGGAGGAGGAACTGGAATGTGTCCTGATCATTTCTCCTGACTCTGATGACTTCTGTACAGCTGAATCACATGTTGTTAACTATGGCTGCCAAGAAAGAAGCAAACACAAACCTGGCTCTACAGCAATAAGTATACAACCAACATACGTCTTTGTCCCATTCTATCTCATTCATGGCACTCAGGGAAGAACACAATGATAATGATTACTAAAAGTTACAAAAACATTAGCGTGCCGGATTTATTTTTAGAAAAAGATCAGCAGGAAGGGAGTCACCAAAGAAAAGACAAAAGCCCAGTAAAGTGCTACATGCCACAGTCACACACTATATCTCCATACAGTATTACTACTCTACAGCCTATATTCAGCCACACACAGCTTACAGCCGATGGGTCCCAAGTCACCAACCCTATTATGCCTCTTTCACACCAATGACCCGGGTCAGACCAGGGTTATCTGACCCGTGTTCAACCCTTCTTTTGGAAATTCAAAAGATGCCAGTCAACATGGGTTGACCGTGGTCACAACACAGGAGCCTGCATACCAATTACCCCACTGCTGGAAATGAGCGGGGGGTGTCTACACTCATATTCAGTGAACAGATAACATGACATACTCCAGTCCAGCTGTACACCACCAGAACTAGTGTTTTGTACTGGAATTCCTCATTGTACAGTACGCCCTTGACGTTCTAAAGCACAAATAAATAACCATCAAACACTCAACACATTCATTTTGTGGAGACAAACGAGCTTCATTCATTGCAGGTGCAGCAGTAAACAAGGAAGTAGCTAATCTTTCGATTCAGGGCAGTTTTAGGACGAGGGGAGAACATTTATTTTTGTTTAATATCATTGAAAAGTAAAGTTAGGCTTCCCGACTCATTTTAAAAAAGACAGAGAAAAAAGAGAGAGACTTGCACAAACACTGAACTGCTGACGTGTCTCTCTGCAATGCTGTTAATGAGAAAATTAAATGAAACCGTTTTTCATATGTTTACGTTCTAACGCTGGGTTTCACACACAGCTTTTTTCCAATTGCTACTGTGCTACTATTCTCCAAAGTTGACTTGGGCACAGGTGGACATCGGGGCGCTTGGCTCGTCCTGGCTCATCCTGGCTCATACCGCTGTTCTAATAGGAAATTAATTGAACTCTGCTGTTATTTAAGCTGCCTGTGAAAACCCAGCATAAAGCACAGTGTGTGGTTGTTGTTTTATTTTTAACATGTGATTAACACACGTGTGTTCTGTGATTTGGGCAAAAAAACAAAGAAATAAAGCTCTGTGAGCAGAAACAGATAAATAGGTCTTTTGAATGGCGAGTTGAGTTCCAAAGCGGCTTCCAGATGGTTCTCTCCACCAGACTCAAGTTATCTGCATGTACTGTGTGGACGTCCAGTCTCACACGTTAAAAACTTGAAAAATGTCCATTTTAAAGTACTTTTTTTTTCCACAATATCTTTATTTATTTCCAAACATAGTGACATTTACATATAACCACTGGGACTCAAAACTCTTGCCCCAAACCCCGCAGAAACCATGTCCATCAAACCCTGACCGAGACATAACAAAACAACACAAATAAATAAATAAATATAAATAACTAAAGACAAAAGAAAGTACACAATAAAATAATAATACAAATGCTATATAAGTAAATAAAAAGGGGGGAAATAAGTACAAAACCTACCATGCACAGCTCCTACTCACAAGTGTGCACTACACATGAATTAGATAATGGTCATTAAAAATCAGACAGTAAACATTTTTCCCAAGTGAACTGCAAAGGGCTACTTATGGGTCATCCCCAGGTATCTCCACCAAACGAGACAAGTCTTTATTTGCAAGGAAATTACTAAAGGGGCCCGAGATGTTAGCAAAAATTGGTTGCTTACCCCTGATTGCAAACGTGATCTTTTCTAAGGGCAGAGTTGCTGTTAATTCTGAAACCCATCTACCTATCCTTGTTCTATCCACCTCTTTCCAAGCAATTGCGATGACTCTTTTGGCCAACAACAGACCTATATCTAAAAATAGCTATGCTTCTTTCTTACGTTACAGTTAGCTGGGTAGATACCCAATAGAAACATTTTTGGTTCTAAATGTAATTTTATCTCTAATATTTCCTCAATACACTGTTTCACTTCTCCCCAGAATTCCTTTATTTGAGAACACTGCCACAAATAATGAAAGATCGTGCCCTTTTCCTTGTCACATTTTATGCAAACATCCGGTATGTCATTATTGAATTTGTTAAGTTTAACTGGGGTCATATAAGAACGCATTAACCAGTTGTACTGCAGAAGTTTCAAAACGTGTGTTCAATGGAGATATTCTCCTGTAGGTCCTCTCTCCAGGACTCAAGCTTATGTACTGATGTTTCTGAAGATTCACCAACCAGTTCATTATATATTCTGGAAATCACGCCCCCTCCCTGGCAGTCTCTCACCATCATTTCTTCGAGCTTTGATAGGCCAGGAATGGACAGGGACTGATTTTGTTGAGTTCTAATAAAATCTCTCAGTTGCAAGTATCTAAAGAACTGGCTGCGAGCTATGTCGTGCTTGATAACAATTTCATCAAAAGACATCAGATGTGTATCGTCAGAACTATAAAGATCTCCTATTTTTTGTAACCCCTGTTCAGCCCAAATTTTAAACCCCCCCTCACCTCCTCCTGGGGGGAAGAGATCATTTCCCCATATTGGACTAAATACTGAGAGCGAGTCAACTACTTGGAGATATTTCTTAACCTGTTGCCACACGCTAAATCATATTTTTAGCCATAGGATTCTTGGTGTTATTTTTGAGTTTCTTAAACTTAGCTGAGTACAGGTAAATGGGCAAAGGCAGCTTCAGTGTATCACCTTCCATTTCTCTCCACAGTGGCACATTCTCCTCAGAGTAGTAGAACATCATTGTTCTCAGTTGCGCCGCCCAGTAGTACCATAGTGGGTTTGGGCATTTAAGCCCTCCTCTATCATAAGGCAAATACAACAATGATAGGCGCTGCCTGGGGTGTCTATTGTTCCATAGAAACTTGATGAAAAGTGTCTTCAGCTGAGAAAATAAATTGCTTGGTGGTGGCAGAGGCAAATTTTTAAATAAATACAACAGTTTAGGAAGTACATTCATTTTGAGAGTATTTATTTTCCCCATTAACGACATTGGTAGAGCAGCCCATCTATCTAAAGAAATTGAGATCTCTTGCATAACTGGTCTTTAGTTAGTTTCTATGATATTGTTAAGCAATGGAACAATTTGAATGCCTAAATAAGAGAAGCAATTGACGACCTTAAATTGTGCAACTACATTAGTTGGATTTTCTCTGTCTACTTGGTTTAGTAACATAATGGATGTTTTAGACTTATTAATCTTATACCCTGAGATCTTGCCGAACTTCCTAATCAAGTCTAGCAGGGCCGGGATGGATTTGTTGGTATTCTTGAGAAAAACAATTATGTCATCTGCATATAAAGCTAAACGGTGCTCCGTCTGTCCTATGGTTATTCCAGAAATGCTATCATGTGACCTCACTGCAATTGCCAAAGGTTTGATTGCCATAATGAACAACAATGGAGACAAAGGGTCCCCTTGTCTACACCCTCCATTTATTTTTATAATTTTTGAGATATTACTGTTAGTCAAAATTTGTGCATATGGTTATTTATAGAGTAATCTTATCCAATTACAAAAAGTCTCCCCCAAACCAAAGCGTGCCAGAATCTCAAACAAATAAGAACATTCCACTCTGTCAAATGCTTTTTCAGCATCGAGTGATAGTAAAGCAGTGGCTGGGGCCCCCTTTTGATGATAAAGAATATTCAAAATCCTTCTGACGTTGTGGAAGCCTTGTCTGCCACGGATAAACCCGTTCTGATCCCTCCCAATTATCGTAGTTATTATTTCTTCGATTCTTTTTGCTAAAATCTTACAAAGTATTTTCAAATCTGCATTTAGCAGACTAATAGGTCTCCAGTTTTCACATTTATTAGTTGGTTTACTTGCCTTCGGGAGCAGGGTAATTAATGCTCCTCTTAAAGACGATGGCAAGGTACCGTTTCGGAAGGACTCTGTAAACATTTCTAAAATTGGAGTCAACAATTTATTTTTACATTTTTTATAGATTTCAATTGGGAGACCATCAGGTCCAGGAGTTTTTCCTGCTTTAATACTATCAATTGCAGCAGATAATTCCTCTACTGTAATATCTTTCTCCAAATTAGTCCTAAGAATTTCTGGTATCTTGGGTATATTTATACTATCTAAAAACACTTTTAGTTCCAAATTGTCATTAATCATTTTGGAACTATAAAGACCCTCATACAATTTCTTGAAGGTTTCATTAATTTCTGTTGGATCTACAATGGTTTCTCCTTGATCGCTCTGCAGTGAGGTTATAACTTTTTCGCTCTGTAGCTGCTTGAGATGCTATGCAAGAACTTTCCCAGGTTTTTCACCCTGATCATAGAAGGACTGCTTAACCCTCATGCCCTCCTCAAAAAAAATAACATTGGACACCTTTGTGGCAAAAATGTAAACACACACAAAAACTGCTATTAAATCATCATATATCAATATTTTTTTCTGCTTTTTTTTCATAAATCACTTAAACAACTTCTAACTTGCTCAAAACTACCAAACATTCAATCATTTTCAGGATTTTATTTTCATTATGCTCCCCTCAAAAAGAAGATGATTAAGCAAAGGAAACTAGCACCTTGGTATAACTCCCAAACTCGCAAATTAAAACAAATCTCGCGAAACATCGAAAGTAAATGGCGTTCCACCGAAGTGGAAGAATCTCGTTTGGATTGGCAAGAAAGTCTCAAAACCTATAGGAAGGCCCTAAGAAAGGCCAGATCAGACTATTACTCATCACTAATAGAAGAAAATAAGAACAACCCAAGGTTTCTTTTCAACACTGTAGCCAGGCTGACAGATAGTCACAGCTCTACTGAGCCATCTATTCCTCTAGCTCTGAGTAGTGACGACTTCATGAGCTTCTTTAATGATAAAACTATAACAATTAGAGATAAAATCTATCACCTTTTGCCCTCAACTTCTAACGGTTCACCTTTAAACGCAGGACCGCTAGAAAGAACGACTAGACCTGACATATACTTAGACTGCTTTTATCCTATAGACCTTCAACAATTAATGTTAAAGATATCCTCAGCTAAGCCATCTACCTGTCTCTTAGACCCCATCCCAACGAGACTACTCAAAGAAGCGTTACCCGTGGTTAACACTTCATTACTAGATATGATCAATATGTCCTTATTAACAGGTTATGTACCACAGTCATTTAAAATAGCTGTGATAAAACCTCTTCTGAAAAAACCCACCCTCGATCCTGAGGTCTTAGCAAACTATAGACCTATATCTAACCTTCCCTTTCTATCCAAGATCCTTGAGAAGGTAGTTGCTAATCAGTTATGTGATTTTCTACATAGCAATAGTTTATTTGATGACTTTCAATCAGGATTTAGAAAGAATCATAGCACACAAAGAGACGCGCTACGTAAAATTACTAACGACCTTCTAACTCCTGCAGACAAAGGACTTGTCTCCATTCTTGTTTTACTAGATCTTAGTGCTGCATTTGACACTATTGACCATACCATCCTGTTACAGAGACTGGAACACTTAGTTGGCATTAAAGGAATCGCACTTAGCTGGTTTAAGTCCTATTTCTCTGAGCGATCCCAATTTGTTAACATTAACGATAAACCCTCCAAGCACACTAAAGTTAGCCATGGCGTTCCTCAAGGCTCAGTGCTTGGACCAATTCTATTTTCCTTATATATGCTTCCTCTTGGTAATATTATTAGGAAACACTCAATTAACTTTCACTGTTACGCAGACGACACCCAATTATATCTGTCAATTAAGCCAGACGAAAGTGGGCAGTTAGCTAAACTTCAAGCGTGTATTAAAGATATAAAATCCTGGATGACCCACAATTTCCTGATGTTAAACTCAAACAAGTTATTGTGATGGGACCAACGCACCTCCGAACTTCATTATCTAAAGATATAGCTACTCTGGATGGAATTGCCCTAGCCTCCAGCACTACTGTCAGAAATTTAGGAGTTATTTTTGATCAGGATATATCCTTCAATGCCTACTTAAAACAAACCTCAAGAACAGCCTTTTTCCATCTTTGTAACATTGCCAAAATTAGGAATATCCTGTCTCAAATCGATGCTGAAAAACTAGTCCATGCATTCGTTACTTATAGACTAGACTACTGCAATTCCTTACTATCAGGTTGCTCAAATAAGTCCCTTAAGACTCTCCAGCTGATCCAGAATGCTGCAGCACGTGTTCTGATGAGAACTAAGAGAAGAGATCATATTTCTCCTGTATTGGCTTCTCTGCACTGGCTTCCTGTAAAATCTAGGATCGAATTTAAAATCCTCCTCCTGACCTACAAAGCTCTAAATGGTCAAGCACCATCATACCTAGAAGAGCTCCTAGTACCTTATTGTCCTAGTAGAGCACTACGCTCCCAGAATGCAGAGCTACTTGTGGTTCCTAGAGTCTCTAAAAGTAGACTGGGGGCCAGAGCCTTCAGTTACCAGGCTCCGCTCCTGTGGAACCAGCTCCCACTTTGGGTTCGAGGGGGCAGACAACGTCACCACATTTAAGAGTAAACTGAAAACCCTCCTCTTTGATAAAGCTTATAGTTAAGGAGTGAGGGAGTTGCACCCCTCCCCCTAACCGGCCCACCTGCTTCTCTTCAGTAGTAGTGTTTTATTTATTATATAATCAATAATATAGCGGAGTAGAGTGAGGCAGGCCAGTACAGCCTGATCGCGTTTGGGGAGAGTTCTAGCCTGACCAGGCACCTCTCTTTAACCTGCCTCTCTTAGTTATGCTATTATAATTCTAGACTGCCCGGGAAGTTCCTTCCTTCCTGTGACACACTGAGCTGTTCTCTCATCTCTACTTTGTTTCCTTTTGTCTGCATCCTGTCCCAGAAATGCTTGTTGTTACTAACCTAGCTCTGGGGGACGTTTTTACGTCAGTCCTTTTGCTTTTCTTCGCGGCGCTATGCTCTGAGATTCTCTGCAATTCCCGCTGCATCCTGCTGCGTCTGCTCCCATCCGACAACAGAACTCACAATGACCCTGAAGTCACTGTTCCATTATCTTTAATGTACTGTGACTATTATGTGCCACTTGTTCATCACACAACCCCTGTCCGTGCCACAAAGCTCACCAAGAGTCTGGGTCTGCCGAGGTTTCTTCCTAAAAGGGAGTTTTTCCTTGCCACTGTCGCAATAGCCACTGCTAATGCTTGCTCTTGAGGGAATTACTGTAATTGTTGGGGTTTTGGAATTTATAGAGTGTGGTCTAGACCTACTCTATCTGTAAAGTGTCTCGAGATAACTCTGTTATGATTTGATACTATAAATAAAATTGAATTGAATTGAATTGAATTATTTATTACAAAAATAAATAAATTTTCCATATAATGAATAATATGTAGATGGGGCTTTGGTGGTGATTAGAGTATCTTGGATATGTCAAAGATTATGAACAAAATTAATTTGATTGCATTAGTACTTTTTATGTAGTTCAAGATACTCCCTTTGGACATCTTTGAGGCAAAAATGTACATGTCCAAAAAACTGATATTAAATCATCATATATAAATATTTTTTTCTGCTTTTTTTTCATAAATCACTTAAACAACTTCTAACTTGCTCAAAACTACCAAACATTTAATCATTTTCTGGATTTTAACCCTTTAAATGCCAGTTTTAATTCACACACAAACACATACGGCTCCATAATATAACTGGCAAAAATACAATGATTTCATGCATCGGTCTACAAGGGCAAAATGGTTGAATCTGGTGGAATACTGTAAAAATGTCAAATATCACCACAGAATGCATGGTTTTATACTGTAAAGGCAGTGAGATAAAAACATGTGGTTATAATGGAAGTCAATGAGGCATTTTTGTCCACGAAGGTGTCCAGAGGGAGTATCTGGAACTACATAAAAAATACTAATGCAATCAAATCAGTTTTGTTGCTTATCTTTGACATATCCAAGACTCTAATCACCACCAAAGCCCCATCTCCATATTATTCATTATATGGAAAAATAATCATTTTTGTGTTTTTTTGTAATAAAAAATGCAATACTTCAAATAAATAAACTGGCATTTAAAGGGTTAAAATCCTGAAAATGATTGAATGTTTGGTATTTTTGAGCAAGTTAGAAGTTGTTTAAGTGATTTATGAAAAAAAAGCAGAAAAAAATATTGATATATGATGATTTAATAACAGTTTTTTGGACATGTACATTTTTGCCTCGAAGATGTCCAAAGGGAGTATCTGGCACTAAGTAAAAAATACTAATGCAATCAAATTAATTTTGTTCATAATCTTTGACATAATCCAAGACTCCATATTATTCATTATATGGAAAAGAAAACATTTTTTGTGTTGTTTTTTTTTATAAATAATGAAATACTTCAAGTAAATAAAATGATTGAATGTTTGGTGGTTTTGATTAAGTTAGAAGTTGTTTAAGTGATTTATGAAAAAAATATTGATATATGATGATTTAATAGCAGTTTTTGTGTACGTGTACATTTTTGCCACGAAGGTGTCCAGAGGGTACAAAATGAATAATTTAAGTATAAAAAAACATGTAAGAGTAAAAAACACTGGATTTAAAAATGTTGACTAAAAAGAAAGGTTCCAACAAAATTCCATGCCATAAGCAGTAACACAGCAAAAATTATCACAAAATGAAAAAGAAACTTGAGAAAAATGTACAAAAATGCCCGAAGAGGGCATGAGGGTTAAGTCGCAACAGACTGGCCATCGCTTTTGATGCAGATAGTTCATTGTATTGTGCTCTAAGCAGCAATAGATTTTGATGAGATTCTGTTGACCTTGTTCGATAATACTCATTTTCTATTTCTGTTATTTTCATCTCTAAGTTTTTTGCCTTTTCAAAAGTCAATCTAGCTTTAGAGCTTGTGATGCTGATTATTTGGCCTCTAATATAAGCCTTGAAGGCCTCCCATCTCATGCCTGCTGAAGTTTCTGTTGTATTAGTTTCAAAATAGAACCTGATTTGTTCATCCAGAAAAGAGACAAAACCGGGGTCAGCCAGCTACTTTTGTTTGTAACGCCAAATCTTAGCGTCTTTCACTAGTTTTGAGTCCTGATATACCAATGAGTTGGGAGCATGGTCTGAAATTAGGATAGCATCATAAGTACATTCCTTGACTTTGTGCCTTAGCTCTGCAGATATAAAAAAGAAGTCAATTCTTGAATAGGACTTGTGTACACCGGAATAACACGAAAACTTTAAATCGGCAGGATTTTCTTCCCTCCAGATATCTATTAGGTTCAATTCTTTCATGAAGTGATGTATAATTACCCTACTACGAATGTGAGACTCTACGGCTCCAGAGCTATCCTTCGCCAGATCTAACGCACAGTTAAAATCGCCCGCCACCATACATTTACCAGGAAGAGTGGACAAAATAAGAAATAAGTTTTGAAAAAAGTTGGGGTCATCTGTATTTGGTGCATAGATGTTCGCCAAGATAATTTGCTCTTTTAGTAAATTTCCTTGAATGATAAAGGTATCGTACAAATTTGTCTTTGATAACCTTATTCACCTGGAGTGGTATTGACTCATGCACCAAAGTAGTGACACCTCTAGCTTGAGAGTTAAATGATACAGAAAAGACCTTGCCTCTCCACCTCCTCCTAATTTTCAGATCCTCATTGTACATCAGGTGTGTTTCTTGAAGAAACACAATATCAGACTGCATTGATTTTATCCTGTTCATGACTTGTTTGGCTTTCTTAAGTTTTCGTAACCCCCTGCAGTTCAATGATGTGATTTTAATTTTTATCACATAAGACATTTTGTATAGTTTGTATAGTTGTACTCCCCAACATTTAAGGTGTTTGTAAAAAGTAAAAAATGAAACAAACAAAAAAACGAAAATAAATAATACTACTGATGAACACTATACCCAAACCAACACCCATATTCAGGACACTTAGCCTGAATTCTTTCCCTTGTAATCTTAAAACTTCCAGATAGCTGTTAACTGTTCCACCCCGAGGGTAAGACAGTATCACTGAGCTAACAAAAAACAAACAACTAATTATAACACTAACCTTACACTCCCATGCTACCATAATTGAACATTAAACAAATTTCTCCTTTTACCATGAACTAAATCAAATTTCACTCTCTGAAGTCACTATGTTGTTCTAAGAGAATCCGAACACAAATGAAGAAGTGCGGTAATATAATCCCAATTACTTTAAAGTTAACAAAGTGACAATTGCCAAAGATACATTCTCCCCCTTAACTCTTGTTTATAAAGAGAGGAGAAAAAATAAAATAAAAAGGGGAATACCTAAAGAGCTTTGACTTGGAGTGAATAGAGAAAGGAGAGTAACATAGCTTTAACAATTACTATAAGCTCTGAGAAAAAGCCTTGAACACTACTAAACAAAGGTGTATATTTGACTTTGTAGTTTGTGCCAGCTCGGCTCAATCTTGCGCCTTTTATTTTTCTCATCCTCTGATACCTTCCACTTCCAAGTCGTTTCCTAATAATTCAGTCCGGTCCCTCTTCTGACCTGATCCATTTGATGAAGTCCTCCGCCTCGACATGGTTGTTAAAGATGTGAGGCCATTCTTTATAGGTCACCAGCAGTCGGGCAGGGAGGATGATGCCGTATCGGAGTCCCAATGAACGGAGCTGCCGTCTCACCTCGTCAAACTGCTTCTGCTTCTTGTGAACACCTGCCGCCACGTCTTGGTAAAATCTCACTGTCTGGTTCTTGTAACGTACTTCTCTTTTTGTCTTGGCTGCTCTCATCACCAGTTCTTTATCCCTGAAGTTCAAAAACTTCATTATCAGCGTTCGGGGTGAAGGGTTGTTGTGTGCTCCTGGCCCGATTCTATGAGCCCTCTCCACCGTTAGTTTTGTGCGCCCCAGCGGCAGTTCCAGTGCGTCCGGTAGCCAATTCTCCGAAAAAAAAGGCACACGCGTTGTCACCCTCCGCTCCCTCAGGTAAATTGACCAGCCTCAAATTGGAGCGCCTTGATCTCATCTCCAGGTCCAGTAGTTTTCCCTCCATGTCCTTATTTTTGTTTTCTAGGACCCGTACTTTTCTTTGGAGCGAGGCGACGTTATCTTGAGTTGTCGAAATCCTTGTTTCTGCCTCCGTGACACGCTCTGCACAGTCAGTGATGTCTTTCCTGACACTTTCAATAGTGGACAGTATGCCATCAAACCTGGTGGAAAAATCCGTTTTCATGCCGTTAATAGCAGTCAGAATGGTAGCCGCCATAGGACCGGACTCTCCCTCCGCCGTATCATTGCTTCTGTCCGAGGATTTATCCTCAGGAGTCGAGCTAGCATTAGCCTCGACAGAGTCCATGGCTTCGAAGTTAGCTAAGGGTTCCTTGCTACTTTTAGACCTCATAAAGTCCGACAATTTAGCTTGAAGAGTTTTATTTCGCCCTTGACCGACTTTTTTCTGTGACAACGGCATTACCCTAAGCTTATCTATCGAAATGGAGGTATTGCACCAGCTCAAGTCCAATATTTAAGAAGGATTTAGCCAACAGGGTAGGAGAGCAAGTTAACGCGCGTTCACTCAGCAGATAAAAAAAATTGCGAATAATTTGCGATTAATCGCAAGTTAACTATGGAAAGTATATGCAAGCCCCATTATACAGGTGCATGCCTCCCTTTGTGTGCAGCAAGCAGGAAACCAAACAGTGTTTGACAGTAGTGAAAATGTTGTTCTTGAAACCCCCAGCAAGCTTATGGCCATGGTAGACAACAGTCTGGATCAACGACAGTACATGTCCAGGATAATTGCCTGACAGCGGAAGATGTCCCTCACCTTCCTCTCTCTGTGTGTCTCCATTCTCAAACTCTGTTCTCTTCAGGAAACACAAACTTGTAGCTAGCGAGCTACACGCTGAAAATGTCTTGAAGAACATGTGGATGGAGCAACAAGTCAGACCTGCTTGGTTCTTTCAGGGAATGATTGTAAAGATTTATAAATAATATGTTTAGGTAATTTCCTCTCTAACTGGGACGTTTTGGGACTGATTGGTGGGATTGCTGTGGACCAAGTACACAAGGAGATACACTGGGAAGAGCCAATGAGGTTTAACCATGTATCAGCTAATTTAAATAACTCACATTACTGTATTGGGTCAACACTTAACTTCATGTAATATTGTATGAGGAGTTTTCTTTTGCTGGGTGCAAATGTTCCACCAAAACAAGTTCCTTCTTGAGACTGTTTAGCAAAGCCACCGTCACTGAGTCCGCAGCTTAGCGCCACCCAAGACCATTGGGATTGGTTTAAAGAAATGTAAACAGCCCAGAGAGTCTTGTTCTCCTATCCCAGAATGCATCTGTGGTGCAGCCAGACCTTACTCCACTTTGGAGATACAGCTGGACATGCGAGACTAGGTAGACAGTGAAGGGTAACTACCGTTTTTTTCAACCTGGACCCTAGTTTCCTATGTGTTTGTGTCTAAGGGACTGATGAGAACAACAATCTTTGACATTGGTCCAGTATTAAGATAGACCAAAACAAGCTACAATGTAAGTTAATAGGGCGATAGTCCAGCTTGTATTTACCTTCACAAAAGTGCTCCTTTTGCCACTGACAGACTCAGATTACTATTCTAAGTGTCTGACAACATTATGGAAAGGATGCCTTAGAGATAGACCTTTTAAAACCTCTTTAAGACCTTTCTGTTTAACCAGAAACAGCTCTGAGGTTGCTCGCTCTAAACCCACCAGGCCCCATTTAAAAAAACAATACTTTTAGCGTGTATAGAGCCAACATATTTCAACATGTAAAATGGTAAACTATGCGTTTATTTCAACCAAAACTAGAGTTGTGATGGTTGGAAAATTGGAAAGACGACCCAAAACGGCTTTTCATAGTTTATTTAGTTTCTGTCGACTTTGAATGTAGTGTATAGGGGGCGTAAGCGCATGCAAGTGACCAGCAGTAGCGGTGTTTTGTTTGTTTGTTTTTTGCTTTGTTTGTTGAGTTATTTATGGCTTAAAGTTGTTTCTTTTACGCCATCGTTTATCATCGTTGGTGGACCTGCACTGCTGTAAAAAAAACATGTTATTGTTCAGTAACATGGAGTGGACTGCTTTGCTTATTCTGCTGTCGCTGTGGTCGACATCTCAACCTGGGTGTAGGTTGGCAGCTTGACTTGCAAGCTAACAGGATCCAGTACACCAGAGACTTTCTGCTTTAACTCAACAAGCCTACGAGCATTAAACTACCACCGGACTTAACTTTTCCAGACCTTAATGCGGGTTTCAACAAGATCGGAGGAGGTGTACGAGAACGAGCCAGACGGTGCAAAACTGCCCTTGTAAGAGAGAGACTATGCACCAAGGATATTGAACTGCTTTCTGTTTCTATGTGCCCATTCTACCTGCCTCGGGAATTTCTGGAAATTGTTGTGACTGTTGTTTATGTTCACCCGAAGGCAAACAAGAGTATTGCATCAGAAATTATCCAACAGACGGTGCAGAAACTACAGTTGCTGTCTCCCGATGCTCCTAACCTAATTCTGGGCGACTTCAACCACTGCGCGCTGGACAAGACTCTCAGGAACTTTTACAAGTATGTGTCTTGCCCCACCAGTAATAGCAAGATACTGGATCAGTGTTGTGGCTCAATCAAAGGAGCCTACAAATCCTTCCCACTCCCCCCGTTGGGCACAGCAGATCACAACTGTGATCAACTCATTCCAGCATATCGCACATGCCTACAGAGGGGGAAAGTGATCACCAAAAAAGTGAAACTCTGGTCGGAGGAGGCAACATTGACGTTGCCTGGACTGCACAACATGGGAGGAGTTTATAGAATCATCTCGGGACATCAACGAACTCACAGAAGTGGTCAACTCATGGGTGTCATATTGTGAGGACATTGTTATCCCTGCAAAGATAGTTAAAATATATCCTAATGGTAAACCCTGGGTGAGCAAACACAGAAAAAGTGTGACACCACAACCACGCATGATAAACATTTTCTTTTTTTATTTAATTGTAATTAAGTTTACATTTGTTTTGTTTTTTGTTCTTACATGTTTGCTATTTATTGTTGTATTTGTATTGATCTTGTGTGGTCACTGCTGCGAAACCAATTGCCCCTTTGGGGACAAATCAAGTTATACTTGACTGATTATTTACATGGAGTCTGGTGGCTTTTTTATGTTTAAAAAAAGGATCTTACTCTTTAACAGAAAGGTTGACCTCCTCAGAAATCCTTTCCATAATGTTGTCAGACACTTAGTATATTAATTATTACAAAAAAAAACAAAAAAAAAACAGCCCTTGAACATAACCGAATGCCGTGGTCCACTCTTTATGTCAAGGATGGTAAAAAAAAGAAAAAGTATCGATCTTATACTGTTGTTCACTTAATATTTCAGATTTTAGTGGCCATTAAGGAACACCATTTCCCACAAACCCAATCCCATTGCCAGTTGAGGCACCATGGACAAGACGTGGCTTCATCAAGGTTAGCTTTCAATTAGCTGTACAAGGAGCCCAGCAACATTAATCTATGACAAAACAGAGAGAAAAATGATGGAAAGTTGTTTTACAAATAACCTGTAATCGTGCATTTGTCCGTCCAAACGGCCACAAATCACATATATATATTAAAACCAGTCCTTCCAGAAAAATGCAGAGTTTTTTTGTGATTGTTGCGGGCAAAAATCCTTTATTATGCAGCACGTTTTCTTAAAAAATGCGATGGAATATGCGGGATATTTATGCAATTTTATGCGATGAAATTGCAGGAACTTGCAAAAACTGCGGTTTGATGAAAAAGAGAAAAAAAGTGATTCCCCGTCACTTCATAACGTTCCCATTGCAACAGGGGAAAATGGCTGTTCTTGTGTGAAGTAAACGCAAGATTTTTCAACTTTCTGCTAAGATATATGTGACTTTTTTGCAATGAAAATGCGGGGATTATGAAATCATGCAAGCCCTGCATATTCTGCACGGAAATCGGCAATTTATGCGGCAAAAGTGCGATGTATTTGAAAAAATGCGGCCCCTGCATAAATATGCAGACTTTGGCTGATTATGCATTGAATTATGCGATCGCATAATCGCGTTTTTCTGGAGGGACTGCAAAACTAGGAATGCACCGATCCGACTTTTTCAGTCCCGATACCGATGCCAGGGCTTTGTGTATCTGTTGATACCCGATACCGATCCGATACCGTTGCTGAATTAATAATAAAGTGTATACCTTCCACCTTATACCTTCCTTCCACCATGTGGAAGAGACTAAAGGCACCAGACCTTCCTAACTAAACATTACTTTCCTAACTAAGACAAAATAACAGATGTAATGTATTGAATTCTTATTTATTTGTTATTTAAAAAACAATTGTGCATTCAAATCGAAAATATAATGTAATCAAACTTCTTAAAATAAATTTAAATAAATAACAATAATGGGCCTTCAATAATGGGCCACCTTTATATAGGTTTATAATGGCTTATTCTACTGTCAGGAGTACATAGAATATCCCAAAAACATGTTATCATGTTTACTAAAAGCTTTGATTACTAAAGGGTTTGGCTCCACGACATTATACAATAACTTTATATGAAGGAGAATCCATCAAACAGTTACAGAAGCTAAACTATTTTTATTGTGCAAAGTAAAATAAACTCAAATCGAATGAATAGCCTACACATACAAACAACTTTAACATTGTTTCCCTTTCAAAACTAAATAGTTGTAAGCTAGTTGTATGAACACTACCTTGGCCACAGGTCAGTTAGGTTGTAGTAGTGGGCGACTGAATGGAGCTCCGCTGTCAGCCTCCTTCGCTGTTTGAATAATGTTAGCAGGTTGGAGGACGTATTTCAGCGAGGCAAGACATCTTAAATCCAGAGTTTTAGTCATTGCTCTGAACCCGTCTTTCTCAGCGGTCTGTAACGTTGCTCCGCTGCATGCTTGAAGTGACAGGTCTTTAACGTTAGCACAGTAACGTTAGCACGGCCGAGTAACGTTACGGTAACGTTAGAGCGACGGGCAACAACAGTGGCTAAATTATGTCTTATGAAATTATGTTTTAGAAACAAAAAACTTGGGAACAACAGACGGCTCCTCTCTTGAGCACACGTTGTTGTGGTGTATCTCCGGTCTTTCTTCATCCTCTAGCTAACTCTCTTATCGGTTCTTGAATGTGCAGTAGCGACCGGAGCCTCTCCCAGCTTAACAGACTGTTATGCTACCTGACTAGCTAGCTAGGCTAGTAGCTATAATGTCACCCAGCATGCCATTGGGCGGTGTAGCTACATTTGTAAATGTAAATGTAAAAAGTTAGTTGTGGGTTATTAATTGTTGTTAAAAAGTTACTACCATGAGTGAGAAGGGTACGCAGTTAACAGACAAGGGTACGCAGTTAACAGGGGTCCCAGTGCTGCGACGGAGAAAAATAAAAAAATAAAAAAATAACTGGATCAGCCCGTGGATCTGTTAATTTTTCCGATGCCCGATCCAGCTAATTTTTCAATATCGGGGGCCGATATCCGATCCTATGCAAAACACAGATTAGAATTGTTGCGCAATGTAATCGAAACAATGGGCCGGCTACATTGCAGCGTAACATACGCAGAGTGGACCATCCAACACTACGCTTCCATTATAATCAATAAAACTGGCGACACCGGGCAGAGAGCAGAGCGTAGTGGTGCGTCTGCTCCGCGGAGATCCGCTCTACAAATGTAAAAACACGACAGTCTGTGAACAAGCGTATTGGCAGTTTCATTTGGAGAGTTTGTGGATTTATTTATCGTTTCCCTCCCCTGCGTCCTCTGATAACAGCTGACAGTAGATGATGTTTCACAGCTCTGTGCCGGCTCCAAAAAACTGAAGAAACAACAACTAGCCAAAAGTATAAGCGCTCCGTCCCGCCTGTGACTCGCACAATCCTACGCCGTGTGTGTGCAGCTGGTGTAGCCAGTTAAAACATACATCGGCTCCGCTAACAGTCCGCATACATTACGCGTTCAATGTAGCCAAAGTCACGCGACCTCCTGTGATGTGGCCAAGAGGTCCAATCTGTTTCACTCTGAGACACACGCGATCTTTCCAGTCGGACAGGATCAAAAAGTTCCAAACACTGGGCCTCAGTCGATGCATGTTTGCACATATTTGATCTTAACTTATGCATATGCACACACCAACAACTATTGCAGGATTTATCAATATTTACTTAATTAAGAATACTTTCTTAATTAATTAAATATTTGTATGTGTAGTCAGAACAGATTTGGAAATGATGTGCAATACAATACAATCCTTTTGTGTTCTGTAGAAAATTGGAAGCCTTGAGATAAAGAACAAGTGACACTTTGAAATACAACAAAACCAAAATTGACACTAACTAATTTGCAACAGTGACTGTTTTGAAATAAAAGTCAAATAAAAACAGTTAAAAAAAAAGTGCTGTTGTGTTGAAAGGAGTTTAGTGTAGACTTACGCTGTGTGCACCGCTGTGATCCCTGAGCTTTAGTCCATCCATGACAGCATTGGCCTCCGCAGACATTCACCCTGCAGACACAACACAACACAGGTCAGCTGCCTCTGGAAACCAGCATACGCTTTTACCTCTGAAGAGATGGCATTTCTACTAGACTTTACATTACATGACTGGCAGTTATCTCTTTTACTCCAATGTCAACATAAACCCTTCCTACACCTGATTGGACGAGTACATCACTTGCTGGGCTGTCATTGGCCTTTCTGTTTATAAGCTGGAGGCTGTTCCTGAATACATTTGGGGTTAGAAAAAGTCAAGTTTTATTTGAGTTCTGTTAACACCTAGTAAAACTTGTTGTCCATAAGGTTCAAAGGGTACAAGGGCTTTTGAAACAAGTCACGTCATCATAGAAATGTTCTACCATAGTTCTCTGATTTTGGGCACAAATATGCAGAGCTCCCCTGGTTCCCACCGGATGTTTTCCAGACTTGAGTGACGTCGCAAACACTCATGCTCAGCTCATGAGATGTGGTTTGTCCTTGTTATACTAAATATGACTGGGCAGCCAGGAATCTTCTCTGATACGGACGTTGCTGAGCTGTAGCGTTTATTGTGGTAGGTTTGTTAGCCTTGCAATACCAACCTGAATCTCACAAGCTTAGTTTGACTACAAACCTTTGGTTTGGAAAAGGTCCAGAGACTTGATTGAGTCAGGCTGTTGGACTCACATCATCATCAAAGAGATTGGCTCAGATGATGTCAGTCACTGCCTCCTGGGACTTTTGAGGAGTTTAAGTTACCAAATGGAACTGAATTCTGCAACAGTATAGGTAAAGACTTCTACCCCTGTCCTTCAACAGACCGTGTTCAACAACCTGGTTCAACAGTCAAGTTGTTGGAAACAGATTGTTCAAGCTACGTTTCTGCCATTTTTTAACTACGGTGATATCATTTATATGCATGCAGCTTCCTCTACATTGAAGCCACTTGATGCAGTTCATCACTATGCCCTTCGATTTATGTCTGGTGAGGGATTTAGTACCCCCCCCTGTCTCCTTTACCAAAATGTAGGCTGGACTTCCTTGGCTCTAACACTGCATTCTATTTATCTACAAAGCCTTGCTTAAAACATTGCGTGTATATTTAACAAGCTCGCTGACTTTTAAATCGTATCACTATGGCACTTGCGCTAGTGATTCCTTGGTCCTAAATATTCCATTTGTTAGAACAGAAACTGCATTTGAATATTATGCCCCGTATAAATGGAATAGCCTGCAGTTTCTAATGAAATTGAACAGCCTAATTCCATTTAATCACTTTAAATGTCTTCTTTATGAAGCCATGTACGCATGTGCATTTTGAGTTTAACGTTCTGTAACTGTTTTATGTGTGTACTGTGTATTGCAACTGCATAGTGTATATGAATTGCTATGTGGTATGTCCGGTGGTTTTGTATGTGTTGTAATTGTGTATGACGTGTAATCAGGGCGTTGGAAATGAGAGCTTGCTCTCAACTGACCCGCCATGAATAAATATAGGTGATATATAACCTGCCGTGGACCCGTTCTAATGAGACCGATGTCCCAGGTTTCTCTCTGGTCCTCACTGCTAGCAGAGACTCCAGTCCGCAGTGTAAAGCTTGATTTATGGTTCTGCGGAGGCTCCACACAGAGCTTTCACCGTAGCCTAAGTAAGTGGCCTAAGGTTTATACTTGTGCGCTGGTGTGTGCGTTGAGCAAGCACGTGTGTGTGGGGAGTGTGTTAAAGTGAGGGAGAAGTGAGAGAGTGACGGTGATTAGCTTTGGAGCGAGTACCGACTCTACTGTAGAGTCCTAGTGAGAGAACCAAAGAGTCTCCCCTGTTCTTTCTGACCACGGTGGGAAATCTGGAGCAGGAGACGTTAACCCTCTCCTTGATCTCATGTTGTTTCTGGAAAAGGAGAACCAGGAAATGAGGCGGGGGAAATGCAACGCTACCAAGCCACGGCCGAGAGACGTGCATCATCCCGATGTCTAGTTACATTTTTCGAGAGGTGCACACCAGGCTACGACGTACATAGGTTTGTGTCTCCACGTACCTACGTACGTAGCAACGGCGTAGATTTTACGCAGAAGTATAAATAAAGCTTTAGGCAAGGCAAGTTTATTTATATAAGTGCTTTACATATAACACTGAGACCAAGTGCAAAAGAAAAGGACTACTAATGGTTACATACTGATCTTCTCAGTGAGGAAACTTTGGAAGTTTGCAGACAAAACAGCGGTCATCGGCCTCCTCCGGGACGGTTTAAGTCTGCATACAGACATGAGGTCACCAGCTGGCCCTCTGCTGCATTCACAACTACCTGGAACTGAGCGCTCTCTAAACTCCCCCATCACCATCACAGCAGACAACAGCACTGTGTCTCCGGTGAAAGCCTTCAGCTTTCTGCCAGGACCAACATCAACAAATCCCAGCTGGAAAAAGGCCCAGCAGAGGATGGAGTTCCTGCAGCAGCTCAAGAAGTCCACCCTGCCTCAGGAGCTGCTGATGCAGTTCTCCAGTCTGTTCTCTGCATGTCAATCACTGTGTGCTTCTGATTAGCCAGCAAACAACAGGGACAGACTGCAGCAGACAGTCTGGACTCAGAGTCAGAGCCAT
Source organism: Perca fluviatilis (assembly GCF_010015445.1). NCBI lineage: Eukaryota > Metazoa > Chordata > Actinopteri > Perciformes > Percidae > Perca > Perca fluviatilis. The sequence goes on along the minus strand of NC_053130.1, from coordinate 36,493,612 downwards.
CACACCCGGACACAACTTGTTCAGCTTCTCCCCTCTGGTAGGCGCTACAGAACACTGTACCCAAAACCAGCAGAGCCTCTCTCACCACACTCTGATCAACTCTTCCGTCAGTCATATAGTATCTGAAACGACCCCCGACATCCACTAAAGTTTAAAATGTACTGTACAGAGATATCATCATGCACTGTCACTGTCTATATGAGTCCTACATGCTGTGTGTGTATATATATATATATATAGACATGCATATACTGCACATAACCATCGCCTCTATGTCTATCCATTCAATATTTATTTCTTCGCACTATTTATATTCTTTACAATTTAAAGAAACACTTGACTTGCACACAGACGTGTTATTTATGTTGATCAGCTTATTAGAGCAATGAAAAAAGAGTTGATTTCCTGTTTTGTGCACACATACTCGGCCAATAAAGCTGATTCTGATTTGAGCAAACATTTGTATGTTTGGGCTGGAGGGGAGCCGCAGCCTGTTGTGTGGAAAAATGTCAAGTGGATTCCACAATGAATGGAGCCAGAATCTAACAGTCATTGGAAAAACTGCATCTTAAGGCCGCTGGTTCTTCAACACTGCTGACATGGCTAAAATGCTCTAAAATATTAATTTTGCTTATTGTTTACCGTTCATACCCTGTAGACGTTAAACTGCTGGCAGACCACGTCATGTTGTCACTGCTCACTAGCCTGTACCAAGGGCGGACTGGCCATCTGGAATACCGTGGCTGGCTTACCCGTGGCAGACGTGCTTTTTGGGCGACCACCGACAGTTTTTTTATTTTATTTTTTATTTTATTTTTTTTCCCAGCCCATGAACCGGCCCATAAAAGTGGTAGGCCCAGATCGGTGGCCCATTGCTTTTTTCAATTGTCACTGGGCTGCTGGCCCAAAACACTTGAGTCAAAAATATCACATAGGCTAGGTTTTTTTTTCTGACAGACGCAGCCCATGAAACACGTAGCTCATCGGCCCATTGGTTGTTTTCTTAATTGACACTGGACTGGCCCAATCACAAAAAAAAAAAAAGCACCCTCTTTGGGATTTCTTCCTGCATGCAGTTTCAGTGTGCATCTGCCAGGCTAGAATAGTGATTGAGATCATGGAGAAGAAACGCAAAGGAGGTTCAGAGAAGCTGCGTGAGAAAAAGAAACCGGCCCTTCAGGCAGACGCTGCCAAATGTGTCAAATTGACAGACATGTTTTCGGCAGTAGCAGGACCTTCATCAGCTCCCATGGCTGATGATAGTACTGGTGGTGTCGGTGTCGGAGGCAGTGGCATGCACAGTGAGGAGGAGACTCAGGAGGAGAGGGACAGATATGAGGGAGTGAGGGTAGAACCTGTGGTAAGCACAACTCCTCTTAAAACACTTTGGCCCTTGATAAAACTGTAAGAGTGAAAAGTGGTGGACAAACTGCTGATGATTATACTACAATAATTAAAGAAGTAGGCATGCTACTGTATGGTTGCATTAGTTTGGCTAAGTGTGCGGGTGTAGGCTAGGCTAGTTACCTAACCTACGAAAGCCAGTCAGTGTTACAAAAGGTCGGAGCAGCTAGTTAACAAGAATTAGTTGATCTTTAAGCTAGTTCTTTTATATCTTCCCGGCTAAGTAAACATTTTTTTGTTTTTTTATATACAATGATGATGATCCATTGTATTATTGTGAAAACATTATTTTGATAATCACAGTAAGAATCCAGTATTTATGGTTAGCAGATCTGAGTCTTGACTGATGATGTTCTCACCGTTTTATTATTATTATTAGGCTATATTAGCCTACCTTTCATTCAACAAAGTACATCTTAATAATAAGCAAAACACCACCTTAAGGTTAATCAAACCTTAAGCTTGTGCTTGTGTATTTGTGTCCTTAAAGTCCCACTGTGTAACGTGTTTAGTTGTTCATTCTCAAAATTTTACATTTGCATTCGCATGAACTGGGGTAGACGCTCCATATTCATGCTCCATCTTGAAATGCGTTAGCCAGTAAGAGACATACAGGACATACTCTCCATCTGATTATGTCCCGGAGGGAGGGGCTGCTGGGTCAAGTCACTTAGTGGTAAAACTGGGTGCACCTGGAGGAGTACTTGGGTGTTTGACTTGATATCAAACCAGTTTGAAATCTTTTACACCACCCCAAGCCTAGGGTGCAGCCAATCACTGCTGACCACTGTTTGAACTGAAAGATGGACGAAACATTCATTGGGCTACTTGTTAGGGGTGGTACGGTTCATGAAAAAACACCCGAACCGCTCGGTTCGCTAGTCTCGGTTCGGAGCATGTGTGTACCGCACGGTTCGTCAGTACACTGTTAAGCTGCACTAACCTCTTACTGCTGTAGTGCCCACTTTATACACCTATGTTAAAACACTAACTGGAAATGACGAGAGGGATGGGCGTGACAAACGCAACCCATGGCAGCTGATTGGACGATCGCGTCACATGGGTCTGGCTGGTCCCTAATTTCAAAATAGACTGTCATGGCGGCTCGTTCAGAATACGATCTCATATTGCACTAAAATAGTTCACCGAAACGTGTTTCTGAAAACATTTTAAGCGAGAAATAGGCCATGCAGTTGCTGAATCTGTCTTCATTTCAGATCGACAAAGGTCAGTTTAAAAGATTTTCGTCAGATTTTGAGAGACACCGAGCCGACCCGCTCCTCAAAGTGGAGAGGCCGCTGCAGGTCCGATCCGTCACGTGCAGAAATGTCAAGTGGGAGAGAGGCTGACCAGAGCTGGAGGATGCGCCAGCGTCGTTTATAGTCTGGTGTGTGGGAACATTTTGGATTTCATGGTACCTATGATGAAATAAAACAATATATAGAACTGCCACTGTGTGCATGTTTTGTGCAGCATGCATTCAATATGCTAATTTTAGCTATATATCATATGCTGAAGTTTATTCTGGAGTGTTAAAGATTAAAAGAAAAAATAACAAGAACCGTACAGAACCGAAAACCGTGACCCTAAAACCGTGATACAAACCGAACCGTGGGTTTTGTGAACCGTACCACCCCTACTACTTGTGCTTCTGAATATTCAGAGCTAACAAATTGGCCTGATATCTTTTGCTATACCAGGTTTGGTACAAAAACCCAGTTTGAATCTCGGAAACATAGCAACTGCTAGCAGCTGTTTAGTATAGCGCCACCTTAGCCTGGAGTTCCAGCGTGGTAAATAGACCAGAGTGTTGGGATTTATGAAAACTAACTTGAGGGGAGAACTTGCACAGCTGTACAAAAACTTTGACCCATGTGTAGGCCTACAAACATTTTGGAGAGGAGTAGTAAGGTAATGAGTTGAAGCCAGGTTTTATAATCATCCTTACAATAATCACACATTTCCTTTTACTTCATATCAAACTGTGTGGGTATACCAAGAATGTGCAGGGCACAAATTGTTGTGGATGGATGGAAATCACAGTAATACAAACTCTTTGAATAAGGAATAATTGCATTGTATTCATTTATTTAATCCAACACCAAACACAGTTCATTTAACAGGTCAGACAGTCTGACCAGCCCAGCGAGCGTGCAAACAGACACACAACTCCAATTAGTGTCACTGAAAAGTCAGCACCTGATAACAATGGCCCTTTTAGTTTTCTTGACTACACTGCCATTAATATAAGGCTGTAATGGCAGCCTACCAGTGTCTGGTGAAGTGTACTTTTAAGATACTAGTCTGGAAGTCTCTGATAAAAGTCAGGAAGTTATGACATGATAATAAGGCATCAAGTTCCTTCTCATTTTCCCAGGAGCCTACATTCCTCCCTCCTGATACTGACCCCCAGTTTCTTACCCAGACAGCTTCAGGAGCTGCTGCTGGCTCTGCTGCTGACTCAAGTGCGAGGCTGAAGCCGCTTGGTTCCCCATCCTGCGAGTCCGGACCTGACCGCCGAAGTTGGCGGAGAGCTCCACGTTGTACGTGTGCGGCTGCCCTGCCGCGCCGTGACGCGTCGAGATGGAGCTGACTCGCACCCCGCCGTTGGCTCCGGCCGCCCCCGGCCCGGGCCCCGTCACCGGCCCCGGCTGCAGCACGTACAGTCTCCTGAAGCCGCTCTGGCTCTGCTGCTGCTCCGCTGACACACATACCGGAGAGATAAGCAAACCGAACGAAAATAAGAGGCCCCATTTAATCCAAGCCATATCCACACCGCTTAGGAAGTTAAACAAAAGTTTTGGGGGGTGAAAGAGGTCCAGGTTACGTTCGGCTCCTTGAAACACTCCTTTCACTTCTTACGAGTAACGACAACGGTTGTATTTCTGAGCATATTCCTGGTGCCCACTAAATAAGCTAACGTTACCCAGTGAATAACGCTTTGAACGTTTGAAATAATAATAATAATAATAATAATGTAAAGAATGGGAGTGTAACTCCAATCGTTCCTCGGCTGTAGAAGTGAATGTAGCTCCGTGTTCTGTCTTGCTCCACCGTGGAGGGCCTCCGAGCTGCTGCGGGGATCGGACTCTGTCCGGAGAACTCCAGGAAAATGTCTCTGTTGGAGGTGAACAGAGGGAGCAGCGCGAGCAGCCAGCCTCCAGACGTGACGTCACTCACACCAAGTACATTTGCTAAGAGTTTCTTGGGGCCCAAGGGTGTCAGGGGACCCAAACCAGAGCCTCCGCCCACACACACGCTCACTGACTGTCCCACCCCAGCACCCACTCATTCTCCGCTCACATTCCTGTAACCTGATACTGACTTCCAGTTTAAATGTGTGAACTCTACAATATATAAAGACTGGGTTAGCTCACTCATCCCTCAGCAGGTGGTAGTGATCATTACAGATATGGAAATATTTACTGATGTTAATAGCAGCCTGTTATCTCTGAGTGCACAACTTAATTGCCCCCTTTTGTGTTTACAACCTCATTATCTCAAAAATATTGATTGTTCCTATATTGATTTTAAGTCCAAGATAACACTTCAAACCGTTTTCTAGTGTTTATTTGTATATCAATAGAAAATCATATTTGCTTTTTAATATTGTTGAAGCAGTTCACATTCAGCAAATGCTTTTCTTTAATCTGCACCGCACGTTTACAAAATGTATAGAATCCTCCGAAAAAGTCTACAGTGTGTTCAGTATTCTGTTCTCAGAACTCAACACTTATTCCTCATGGTCCCATCATGCACTTGTGTTGCACAGTGCCTACATGAACTTGTGCTGAGCAGTACATGTAGGAAAGGGGGATGACGTGTCATTTCTGTGTTTTTACCTGTGAGAGTACTGGCTCGGCATTCAACTTTGTTTGTACTCGCGGGACACCGTGGCACACGCCTCCACAGATGCTACAAGCATGCACAAAGGCCTTTATGTTCAACAGGTTGTTTGGTGCCCAGGATGAATTGTAATTAAAGGTAAACTCATATCTCATATCCAGTGATGCCATGTAATGTGTTACTGCAGAAGAAAGGTCAAAAGTTTAATGTATGCTGCACCCATTGGCCGAATACAATCACCTGTGTTTGTTTTATTAATGTAGTTTTTCATTTTTCAAATATAAATTATACTATTTAAACATTAACTACATTTTTTTATAAATAAACCACAGCAATTTCTTGGGGATGCTATGGGAATCCTAGGGGTAGTTACAGCACCCCTAAGCCCCTCCCTGGCGCTGCATATGAATAATTCTACAGCTACAGAATTTATTTACAAACTCAGATTATTAATGACCCTTATTTAACCCCATACAGAAGTGCCAGCATCAGATGCCACCATGTTAGCTCCTCTATGGAAAGCATGCTCCAGTCTGACAAAGTCCAGAGAAGAGAACGCACAATAACCCTATCGACCCCTAATTGGACAGCTTGAATTCCTCTGCTGATTGGATAGTCAGTGGACAACTTGCTGATTGGCTAGTCAGCTTAGCCGCAAAAACAAGGTCAATATTTGTTATTATAACTCATAGATTGTAGATTTAACTTCAGGGGAAATTTGTGGGTCCGTCGCTAACTTTGTGAAACCTCACTGTTAAAAATTGTAGTTGTACATGCACAAAATTATTCTACAGCTACACAACCTTTTTCACACATGTACAAAATAATTCTACTGCTACAAAATGTTTTTACAAGCTCAAAATATGAATGACCCTTATCTGCTCCCATACTCAGACACAGGGTCTTGTATGGAACGTCTGTTCCATACAAGATGTGCACCATTATCTTACACAGATAACCTAAAATATACTTTGAATCGTATACCGTAAATTTTACCTTACTGTGATTTTACCTTACCATTAGAAGCTAATGTTAGCATGACTATTACGACACTGATGAATTCACACACTTTCTTACTGTTAAATCATTTTACCACTGACACTATGTAATTCTAAAGGAATTATTAAAAAAAAGATTAAATGCAAAAGTCAATTTTAAGCCACTTTCATAATGTCTGCTCTGGGCTAACCTGATGCGCCAGATGGTTTGTGACACATAACTACATAACAGAACCATCTGAGAAGTCTTCATTGGAAACTATTTGAAAAAGGGCAGGCACTTTAAAAAAATACCTGGGAGAGGATCATGTGACTAGCACCACAATGGTCGCAGAAGACTAAGGCTCTCGTATCCACCTCCGCATTTCATTGAATAACCAGGTCCATTCCTTTTTCTTCGACGCCAAATTGTTTTATCTGCTATTACAGTGACTCAGTGAATTGCCTGCAGGTGCAAGAAAACAGGTCCAGTTGTCGTCTAAGCTACATACTCTAATAAACGTAGCAGGAGGCAGCTAATAGAGCGGTGGCTAACATAGCAAACGATGCTAGCGCGATCCCAAACATGGAGGACTTAACTCAGGTCTTGGAAAAGCAACTAAGTGTGCTTGAATCAGTGGTTTACAACGCAATAAAGGGAGCGCTAACAGAATGTAATGCCTCGCTGCAACACATCAGGGCAGATCCTGAGACAGAGGGAAGTACAGTGCGTGTTTTGATGCAACCTGATTACGACACATTCACGGCCCAGCGGCAGAGGGAGAGAGTTCGCCTTCACTGCAGCTACAGATGCGGGCATTTTCTGTCGGGAGCTGGATGTGGAGGACACCACACCCCTGGGCCCGTTGCAGGCGGCGTAGGCAGACGACGGCGGGGGGGACTTTGCGTCTGGTGCTGGGGCCGGTGGACCCAGCAGCTGTGGACTAGCGGTGTCTGGGCTACTGTGCTAAATTTGTCCTGAGGACACTGTATGTAAGTTTTGGAGCCAAGCTTTAAAGTGCCCATATTATGAAAAAAACACTTTTTCTGGGATTTGGGGTGTTCTTTTGTGTCTCTGGTGCTTCCACACACATACAAACTTTGAAAGAAATCCATCCATGCTGTTTTGAGAGAGATACAGATTTCTGAATGTGTCCTGCCTTCAGTCTCCTAGTGAGCTGTTCAAAATCGGCCTCGGACTGTGACGTCACAGTCCGAAATGAGCTGGCTAACCACAACCGTTAGCTCGTAGCGTTAGCATTACCATGCTAACGCTAATGCTAACGCTAGCATGCTACGTCGTTCTCAATAGCAAAGCACTGCTACAACACACACAAGTTCACCATAATCTACAAAAGAACTACTTACATGTGCGCCCTCATTTAGAAGTCTCCCAGCTAATCCTGCCTTGTAACGGACTGAAGTTGGAGAAACAGCCTTTCTTTTACTGTCTCTAGAGTTAGCTAGCTGACATGCTCTACATCTGAACTACTGAGCATGTGCGAGTGCAATCAAAGATAGTAGTGAAGAAGAAGATGAAAAGAGGTCTCACTCTGTAGCTAAAACAGAAACCAGGTGAAAAGAGGATCTGCAGCAGTGAGAGAGAGCTGTGCAGTACAATAAAAATATGGTGTTTTTTGAAAATTAAACCATGTAAACCTATTCTGGTACAACCTTAAAATACAGTTATGAACCTGAAAATGAGCATAATATGGGCGCTTTAAAGGAACATTTAACCAGACTGAAAAAAAATGATGGATGCTAACCGTCCAGATTATAATCTATGTCTGTTAACAGTTAACCAGACTGAAAAACATTATGAATGCTGACTGTCCAGTTTATAATCTAGTTATGATCAGTTTATTACTCCAACCAGGTTGGTGTGTTTTTCACATATCTTATTTCAGAATTTGATAGCTAGTTGAGACCTAGTCATAGGGTTTATGTAACACCGTTCATGTTTAGCATAAGAAGTTCACTAGACCTGTTTCAATGTACCTGTGACTTTAGGCAGGAGGGGTAATTGTGAGCTGGAGTTTGCGCAAGCTGCGTTGATATGGCCACGTATCTTGCAAATAGGGGTTGGCGGTCTCAGAGGGTTAGGGGATTTATTTTATTTTTTATGTTTTTACCACACCTTGCTCAGATTTAATAGTGCTTGCTACAAATTTATCAGTGAATTCCGGTAGGGTACTCGAGACATGTATGCGTGTAAATTTTGAAGATGGCTGAGCTTTCAATCCTTTCAGTTAACATCAGGGCGCTAAACGGGCCGATCAAACGAGCTAAATTCCTGGACTATTTAAGAAGAAAGAATATAGATGTAGCGCTTATACAAGAATAACATTTACGTAAAAGAGATGTAAATCGTCTACAAAATAAATACTTTAAGGTTGCTGCCTCATCTGGTGATGACACCAAAACCAAGGGCTCCATTGTGTTGCTGTCGCGGAAATGCGCACTCACCGTAGCAAAAGCAGTAAAGACCTATCAGACAGGATATCTTATATATGTACCACGATAAGGAGTAGGAAAATAGCCTTTGTTTCAGTATATGCACCATCTACATATGATGAAAGTTTTTTCCCACGCCTAACCAATGAATGAATTCTTTTCCACACGTCACCTCACCCACTCCCGCATTGATTATATTTTGTGCTCTAGTGAGCTTAAAGAGATGGCAATTTAATAATTCCCTTCTCCAGAACACAGCCTTTGATTCAGAATTTAGAGCCAAACTGCCTGAGTTTATATCAATCAACACTGACTCAGTTTCTGACCCTGCATTTACCTGGCAGGCAACTAAAGGATTTATTAGAGATTGTACATGCTCCTTCGCGGTCAGCTTGAAGAGGAAAAGAGAGGCAAGGATTGGGGAGTTGGAAGAACGCTGTAACTCTTTAGAGCAGTCTCTTAAGACTTGTTTTTCTAAATCTACACATACTCTTCTAGTCACAAGTCGAACAGAGCTGAATTATTTGCTAAGAAGGAGAGCTGAGTTCATAATGCACAGGGTGAGGCAAAATTATTATTTAATGGCTGTAAACCAAGCAAATTGCTGGCTCTGAAATTAAAACAAAACGAATCCAGAGCTGCTATCATTAGCATCCGCACAGACAGAGGTATCTCAACAAATCCTAAGGATATCAGCACCACTTTTCAATCCTTCTATTCAAAGTTGTATGAATCCTCCTGCAACCCAGATCCGACACAGTGCCAGGAGTTCCTAAAAGAACTAAACCTGTCTCTTCTTGGCCCAGAGGAGACAGAAGAACTGGGTCAACAAAATAACGGTAGAGGAACTTAAATTAGCGTTAAAAACAGTTAAAAAAGGGAAAACACCAGGGTTGGATGGAATTCAATCAGAACATCTTCTACAGTATGTTGACATATTAGGACCTACCATTTTAATTCAATTAAATTAAATTTCAGTTCAATTTATTTATAGTATCAATTCATAACAAGAGTTATCTCAAGACACTGTACAGATAGAGTAGGTCTAGACCACACTCTATAATTTCCAAAGACCCAACAATTCCAGTAATTCCCCCAAGAGCAAGCATTCAGTGTGACAGTGGTGAGGAAAAACTCCCTCTTGGACAGACCCAGGCTCTTGGTAGGCGGTGTCTGACAGTGCCGGTTGGGGGTGTGATGAACAGTGGCAATAACAGTCACAATAAAGACAATGTATCAGTGACTAGAAATAGTAGTTGTAGTAGTTCATGGTATAGCAGGGCACTGCAGGGTGTCACAGGACGTAGCAGGGTATAGCAGGGCGTCACAGGACGTAGCAGAGCACTGCAGGGCGTAGCAGGATGTAGCAGGGCGTAGTAGGACGCAGCAGGAGGTAGCAGGGCACTGCAGAGCATAGCAGGTGTAACAGGGCATAGCAGGGCACACAGCAGGACCACGGCGACAGGCTGCAACCATGATTTAGGGGCCTCCCTAATCCAAGGAAACAAGCTGGGCGAAAAGAAAACATATGGACTCTGGGGAATAAGCTCCCCAGAGCTAGGTTAGTAACAAGCATTTTCTGGGACATAAAGAACTCATTGGTTAATTTTCTTTATTGGCACTGGCCTGACCCAATCAAATCCAGGAACCCCCTTCCCCACTCTGGGCCACAAATTTACGAATCCCACTATGGCCACGCCTCCCGGCCCTGAGACAAGAGCTGTAATAGTTGTGCTGGAAGTTTAGCATCCATGTTAAAATGGACAAACGACCACCGAAGTGCAAGGGAGGTGCAGAGAATTTACAGGAGAAAAAGATTAAGAATCTACAGGCGAATTCCTCAAACATTTTTGACATGTTTGGGGGTGTAGTTGCTGCTTCAACATCAGCATTACCTGAAGCCGAGGAGGAGAGGTGGCTGGCTATACAGAGAAGCAGAAACAACATCATGACAGGGAAGAAGCCGAGGAGGAGGAGAGTGAGGAAAAGATGATGTAAAAGTAGATGACGATGTGGTAAGGAATAGGCAAATTAACAGGGACTCTCAAGAAGGGAAGGAGGTTGTGTGTGTGTGTGTGTGTGTGTGTGTGTGTGTGTGTGTGTGTGTGTGTGTGTGTGTGTGTGTGTGTGTGTGTGTGTGTGCGCGTGTGTGTGCGTGTGCATGCATGCAAGCGTGTCACGTCATAACAATAACAAGCAGTTTGGCTGTAACATTAAAGTTAGTGGCTGTCAGGTAACCTAACTGCTTAAGCTTATATTGAAAATGCTAGCGGAGCCTGTTGGGTAGCTGAAAAGTCTGTGTGATCTATACAATCAGTTTTGATACAAGCATCAGTGTTCCTTGAATGGCTTAATTAGCTTCTCTTGTACTGGTGCTCTTTTCCAGGGCATATACTACTCTCAGCTTTATTGTAGCTTTTGGGAAGGGTTATGGACACTTATGTCCAAAGCGACAAAATATGAATCTTACATTAGTTAAAATTAACAGTAAAGAGTTTTTAAAGTTGCTAAACCAATATTAAGCAAAATAGTAATAATAACAATAATTGCAATACAATATCAAATTAAAAATTATAAAAATACCATAAATATACAAATCATAACTCTAAGAATGAATTAATTATTTAAGTATAAGATCAACAGATAAGTATTGAGACCCCTCTTGAAGGATTCAATGAACGCTGAACAGTAGGCAACTCATATCATAGAATGCACGCATATTTTAAGAGGACTGTCTGCAGGGAATGTGTCTGACCAATCATGGTGGGTGTGGGCCGCCTGGACCAAAAATGCCAGGGCCGATTTTTTGTCCCAGTCTAGCCCTGGATCGGGCTGTACTGGCCTGCCTCCCTCTACTTTGATTATATCATTGATTATATGGAAGATGAGTCTAATGACTATGAAGAGAAGCAGAGAAGCTTTAACTTCAGCCATAGAGAAGGGTACTTTCCACCAACAAACCAACACTGGAACTACTTTTGGTAAGTAATGGAAGGCTTGGTTTGGGGGCCAAATTCATTGACATGGTGCGGACTTTATATGCAAATAGCAATAGTCTCAATCAATGGCTTGCATTCTCAGCCATTTCCCATCAAACGGGGCTCGCGACAGGGATGCCCGCTCTCTCTCTCTTGAACCGTTAGCCCAGGCCATAGAGCAAAATAAAATCTGTTATGTCCAGATTAAATCCAATAGCAGCTCAATATCATTATTTGCAGATGATGTTTTTTTGTACATCTCTGATCTTGAGGACTCTATTCCAAACATTCTTAAGATCTTCAACAAATTTGGCTCAATCTCCAGCTATAAAATTAACTGGAATAAATCTAATCTTTTATTGAACAACAGTCATGTGACATCAGCCTATAGTGTTACAATACCAACCCCAAGAAAAATTACACATTTGGGCATCACCATCCACGCATCGCTACAGAAAGTCGTCCAGGACAACAATGAAACTATATTAAGTAGTGTTCAAAGGGATCTAGCCAATTGGTCTGCGCTGCCGCCATCGCTACAGTCCAGGATTGCTGTTGTTAAAATGAACATAGTTCCTCGTGTGAATTTCTTAAGTACAATGATCCCCCTACCCCCACCAATACATTTCTGGAAGAAACTTGATGCCTTAATTCGGCAGTATATTTGGAATAAGAAACAACCTAGGCTAAAATACTCTACACCCTACCACAACTACATATGGTCTGGGAGTGTGAACAGGTGCATGAGTTCTGGCATAAAACAACATCAATAATATCTGATGTGCTAGGATATCTAATTCCTACTGACCCGATTGTTTTGTAACTTAATGACGACTCTAAATTACACCTGCTTGGGAGACAATGGCAATGACAATGACAGTGGGAAAAATTGTATAGGATAGAACTACACACAATACACATTTTCTATAGGCTCAGTCTGCCACTTTTTAAAAAACAATTCCAGCGTTGGTTCCATGGTATCAGAATTTTGTATAGTCATCATTGTCACGTCTGCCTCCGCTCTTACTGTATTTTCTGTTTGTTTTCATGACTTCCTGCTTTATTTTGAAATTCACTGTTTGTTATATTACATGTCGTTTAGCTGACGCTTTTATCCAAAGCAACTTACATTTGCTATATATGTCAGAGGTCGCACGCCTCTGAAGCAACTAGGGGTTAAGTGTTTTGCTCAGGGACACATTGGTTGATGTATCGCAGTGGGAATCGAACCCAGATCTCCCGCACCAAAGGCACGTGTCATATCCAACGTGCCATTACCCCTTGTCTGTATTCTCGTTCACTTGTCTTCCTGCCTTTGTTTGTTTCCCGCCGTTTTTGATTACCTGTCTCCGCACTAATGTGATTCACCTGTGTGTAGTTGTCTTCCCATCCCCCGTGTATATATACCCCCCTTGTTTCACTTGTTCCCTGCCAGATTGTTGTAGCTCCATGTGTGTCTCACTTTCCAGCGTTTCCTTGTCTAGTTTCCCATTGTATCCAGATCCTTTGCCTGTATTATTGACAGGGTTTAATTTGAGCTGTAACACGCCGGAACATGTTACGGCACCTCCAACGTTGGATCCGGAACCTTTTTTATTGGATCCAGCACCTCCTGTGTCACCAGGAAAAATTAGTTGGAGGGAGGGGAGACACTTCAACAGCGCGGCACTGCACTTCTAGTGATACAAGCACTTGAGATTGCTGTTATAGCCTCGTTTTAGTGAAGGGAAAAATGTCAAAAAGACAAAAAGTTTGCTTAACTTTTTCAAACAAGCAAAAAACGTTTCTGCCGATCAAGAACGTGGAGACCACGGTGGGTTTTTTGGTTAATTTAATAGTCCGATGGATAATTGCTGCTTGTGAAAACGATTGTTGCAGTGTATTTTATTTTTATTTTTTTACATTTCGCACCGATGCAGTGCATGTTCTGAAATAAAAATAAACATTGCCCTGATGTACACACAGTGTTGTTTAGGTTTTTTTAGTCGGAGAAGCTAGGCAGTGTAATTCATTTTTTAAATTTTTTGTTCCGTTACCTCCAACCCCCGTTTTGAGTCACCGGATCCACCCCCCTCTGCGCTCTGGGACCTCCCACTTTACAAATTAAGCACTGATTATCGACCACGTTTTCCTGCCTGCTGGACCTGTACCGTTGCCTGCATTGTTCTTTGAACAATAAACCACTAACCTTTGATCCTGAGTCGTTTGTGTCATTTGGGTCCGCCTTTGTACTCTGACAGTCATGGGAACATAAATTGGTCGTGTGACAAGGGCTGGGAAGATTGGCAGAGCAGGCAGACGAGTGACAGTACCCTGATCCAATGGAAATCACCATTGTCAGATTGACAGCAATCTAGCCCAATGGATTGTGTGTGTGTGTGGGGGGGGGGGGGCACCAGGGGTTAATCATATTTCAGGGGGGGCCAGTGCCACCCTTCTAGCCCCGCCCCTGTTTCCAGAATGTCTGTATACCAACAAGAATGAGTTGTGGTCCCACAGGCAGACCTGTGGTAGGAGCATCCTCCTGGTTGACTTTTATGGTTGCTGAAGTACTGATCAGATGATTCTCATTATCCATGGGACAGAAATATTCTTTAGGTATGTGATGTACATATTGTCAACCAGGTATTCATGGTTTTATCTCACCTGGATTAATATCAATACCTCATTGAAAAATGCTCAATGCTGTTTTAAGCCCCCAATGTCGACTACAAGGCAGCGCTGCGACCGTTGACTTCAAGGCACCTAACCCTAACCATTGCCTAATCCTAGTGCCTTCCAGGCAGCGCAGCCTGGAAGACGACATTGGGGGTTAAAACACCAAACACCTTGAAAAATCTACCTAAAGTAAATTTCTCCAGTCTCTAGCACAGATTCAGACCATAATCAGTAGCAGAGTTGATTGACAAGTCTCAATCAATGTCACAAATCATTGTTGACTAGTATTTTTTTACTTCATGGCACACCACTTAACACAAACACAACTATATTTTTCAATGGTTTGATGCATATGCTAATCTCTCTTCATAATCCTTGTATAAAACATTTAATGCATGTGAAATGGTGCATTATACATCTGGCACCTGGTGTGTGTTTTAACAGATAACAGCTGCTGGGCACCTTTAAATCCACCACATACTTCCTCTGCAACCAAAATGTCAACTTCCCTTTTCTCAAACGTCTGCATCTTGGATCTGCTGCCACTTCCCACCACCACATGCCACCGAGTAGGCACAATTGTGGGTGCATCGTAGTAAAAATTAATTGATTCCACATGAGTCTCATTTCACTACCGCGGCTGATTTCTTAATCTACTTCATCTGATTAATGATGTAATGTGTGCTCATTTTGGTTTAGTGAGAAAGTTTCACACATTTAACCAAAAGACTTTCCTTCACAGAATGTGAATGTGTGAGTCTTTTTGTTTGTTTGATGGTAATATATGGGTCAGACAGACCTGGGGTCTCATTTATAAACGTGGCGTACGCACAAAACGGGGCTGAAAATGTGCGTACTCCACTTCCCACGCAAAGGTTGTGATTTATAAAAAACTAACTTGACGGGAGAATTTGCGGTCCTCCACGCAAACTCTGACCCATGCGTAAGTAAATGTGGGATATTTTTTATCGTAATATTTTCAAGTATTGATGCTTCACGCACATTTCTTCACTCCATATCATCCATGTTACCATGAAGATTAAATCCAGCAGTGTTATTTGCACTTGTACTGAGTGATAATTGTTCCATAAACATCTGACAATCCAACTCAAATCTTAAATAAAAATTTCTTCTTAATATTTAATCGCCGCTGTCTCGCCGTCACATTGTCCGCTACGGAGTGCAGGAGGAGGAGATGGCCCGACTGCATGGAATACAGGATAGCATCAAATACCCTACCATTAGATAACTGCAGAAAACAGTGTAAATAACTAAATATCTATCTTTTATTTTTTTTTCCCCAATCTGTTTATTCAATTTTCCAACAATGATGACAAAACAAAAAACAGTGCAAAGGTGGTCCAAGCAGGATATCTTGCAGATGTTACAACAAAGACAGAGTACAATTAAAACAGTACAAGCACTTAGAAATAAGACAGAAAAAAATATATAGAATAAAAAAATAAAAGAAGGGCTGTGGGCCAGTCTGTTGCTCCTCATATCATTCCAGTAGGTACATCACTCAGGGATATTTGTAAAATACACGTCCTGGATGTATTGAAAGAAGGGGTCCCATATTTTATTAAATGTTCTCAGTGAGCCCCTTACTATACATCTAATTCTTTCCAATTTGACAAACCCAAGAACTTCCCTTAACCAACGGATATGTAGAGGTGGTGCCGGAGATTTCCACTGTAATAAGATCAAGCGCCTGGCAAGTAGAGTGACAAAAGCTACAAAGCCTTTTTCTGAGGGAGAGAGTGATAGCATGGGTGGAGTTACGCCAAACAATGCTACCATAGCATTTGGATCAATTACTTTCCCAATGACCTTGGACAATGAATTAAAGATTTCTATCCAGTAAGATTTTTTTAATAAGACCAAAACATATGGACATGGTTTGCAGGAGCATGTTGACATCTATCACAAGTTGGGTCGACATCTTTATAAATTTTAGAGAGCCTAACTTTGGTAAAGTCAGCATGGTGTATGATTTTGCACTGAATCAGACCATGTTTTGCGCAGATAGATGACTTGTGTACATTATCAAGAACATTGTCCCAGAGTTCTTCAGTGATCCCTTCTCCTAGTTCCTCCTCCCAAAGTGTCTTAACTGAGTTTAAGGAACCTAAACGCATGGAATTTATTAGAACATAAATATGTGACATCATTCCTTTGAGTGCGGGTGTTGGTTTAAGGAAAGAGTCCAGGCGGGTCAATTGGTAGATTAGGAAATTGAGGAAATCGGTTTCTGACAAAACTGTAGATCTGTAAACACCTGAAGAAATGTTGTTGAGAGAGGGACATTTCTCAGTTAACTGCTGAAATGATGCAAAAGTGTTATTAATGTATAGGTCTTTAAATGTCTTAATACCTAGATTAAACCAGGCATTAAATGCACCATCTGCTAAGGATTGGGGGAAAGTATGGTTCGCAATTATTGGGGCGGCTGTAGAAAATGTTTGCAGACCAAAATACCTTCTGAAATGATTCCAAATTCTCAAGGACGATTTAACAATTGCATTCTTAGTGTAGGGACCAGTAGGGCTCTTAATAGGAGAGTAAGCTAATGCTGAGAGTGACACTGGTCCACAGGAAGCAGCTTCCATTTTAAGCCAGACGGGTGGGGAGCTGTGTGAGCCAAAATGTAGCCAGAAATGTATTATTCTAATATTGGCTGCCCAGTAATAAAATCCAAAATTTGGTAGTGCCTTTCCTCCCAGGGCCCTTGGCTTCTGCAAGAACTGCTTCCGTATCCTTGGCGTTTTCCCACCCCAAATGACACCTAGAATCATGGCATCAATTTTACGAAAAAAAGGTAAATGGAAGAAAAATGGGTATGCACTGAAATAAATATAAGAATTTAGGGAGGATGTTCATCTTGACAGAGTTAATTCGGGCAGCCAAAGACAGATTCAACACTGACCATCTGTCAAAATGTTTTTGCACACCGGTTAGAAGTGGGTCAAAGTTAGCTTTATAAAGGTCCTTGAATTTAGCAGTCACCTGAACTCCCAGGTAGTTAAAGCTATGTTTTGCAGTTTTAAATGACAAGGTATGTAGTGGGTATTTATGTGCAGCCTTATTCAAGGGAAATAACTCGCTTTCAATTCAATTTATAGCCAGAGATGACACCGAATGAGTTAAGAACAGAGAGAATCACAGGGACAGAGACTGAGACGTTGGAGACATAAAGAAGAAGATCGTCGGCATAAAGAGAGACTCTTTGTTCCACTCCGTTTCTGACGATACCTGTGATGCAGGGGTCACTCTGAAGCGCAATGGAGAGGGGCTCGATAACTAAGGCAAAGAGTAGGGGGCTCAACAGACACCCCTGACGGGTGGAGCGATGGAGGGGAAAATATTCGGATTGGGTGTTATTTGTCCTCACTGAAGCTAGGGGGGATGAATATAATAGCTTCACCCACGAGATGAAGCCACCACCAAAGCCAAATTTCTTCAACGTATAGAAAAGATATCCCCACTCCAAGTGATCAAAGGCCTTTTCCGCATCCAAGGAAATCACAGCCTCCGGTACAGAGGTCATGGAGGAGTGGTAGATTGTGTTAAAAAGTCACCTCAGGTTAAAAAAAAGAGTGCCTATTCCTAATAAATCCAGTCTGGTCGGGGGAGATAACAGTTGGTAACACAGCTTCCAAGCGTAGGGCAAGCATTTTGGATAACAATTTAAAATCCACATTTAACAAGCTAATTGGTCGGTAAGAGGAACAAGTAAGGGGATCCTTATCCTTTTTTAGAATAAGGGAGATAGAAGCTTGATTAAGTGTTGGGAGCAAACTAAGAGATTGAAATGACTCGTTATACATATCTATCAAAACAGTGGCTAATTTATGTTGAAATTTCTTGTAAAAGTCTATCGGGTACCCGTATGGGCCTGGGCATTTGCCACCCTGCATAGCTGTAATGGCTGCAGTGAGCTCAATATTACTCATTGGGCTCTCCAGCCGTTGGGCCATGTCCGGATGGACTAAAGGAACTTGGAGTGACTCAACAAAGGTGAAGAAGTCGTGTGTGTCAGCATTGGATTCAGATGTATATAGAGAAACGTAATAATCTTTGAATTCATCATTGATTTTTTTGTTGTCAATTGGAGTACCAGAAGGTGTCTGAATTTGGGGGATTTGGTGGGAGGATGCAGTTTGTCGTAATTGATGTGCCAATAACTTGCCAGCTTTGTCTCCCTGTTCATAATAATTACTTCTGGATTTAAGCAGTAATTCAGCGGTATGGTCCGTAGTCAGTGTGTCAAACTCTGATTGTAAAGAGAGGCGCTCTCTATACACATCTGGAGTCGGTGAGATGGAGTATAGGTCATCCAGCTGAGCAATACGCCTCATTAAGTTGGTCACTTTTTCCCTCCTTTGTTTATTCTCATGATTTACATACGAGATTATCTGCCCTCTAATGTACGCTTTTAATGTCTCCAAGAGCAACGATGCTGAGATGTCAGGGGTCTTATTTATACTTAAAAAATATCAATTTGGTCAGAAATCATCCCCACAAAGTTTTCATCTGAAAGCAAACGCGTGTTGAAACGCCAGGGGGTACGTAAATGCACGTGACCTCCACATTGAATACTCACAGTGACAGGAGCGTGGTCAGAAATGACAATAGGCTCATATGAACACGAGCTCACTGAGGGGAGAATTCTGTTATCTATCAAAAAATAGTCTCTACGACTGAATGAGTGGTGTATGGGAGAGAACAAATAAATATCTATCTTTAATACTGTGCATATATCATCAAATGTCAAAGTCTGAAAATACAGCCGTTAAGCTTTCGCGCAATCGTTACCCTTAATGTCCTCGTTATCGGTCCAAACTTTAATACTGTTTGTGACAAAACCTGCATGAAGAAACGTGTGTTTGCCTATTACACTTTCGTCTTCAGATTGTATCTCGAGGGGGGCATCCTGCTCCAAATACAGGTCCTCGCCACTCTGGGGGAAACTGGCTGTTTCCTGAGGGAAATGTCAGACAGCTACGTGTTTTATATGAATATTATATATAATCTTCACCTTTATCACTAAGGGTTGTTTGGATATAATATATAGTTCTGTTAAATCTTATTATATACGTCTTGTATATCGGAGCTGTCCCAGAGTGCCCTAATGCCTGCAGTTTTGGAAGGTATTATTAAAATATGTAGTTATAGATCAGGGTTCCCTACACTATGCAAGAACAGGCCGAAATTATAATTCAATTTGCAGCAATTCACCAGCGTCTGAGAAGTTTTTTGCTTTTTCTCCGCCAGTCATCAGGATTCGGCGTAAAGAACAACTGCCAGGGTCATTAACATGCTGATCAGCATTCATAGGGTGCTTTGCATTGACTATTTATGGTTAAAAATGGGCGTGTACAGGGCGGGATAAGAGGCACGTATGCACGCACGTAGGTAATCTGGGATTTATAAAGGGAACATTGCTTACAAAACAGACATTTGGGCTTTTGGGTGTATATACACTTTTAGTAAACTATCCTATGCACAGTTTTATAAATGAGACCCCTGGACAGAGGCACCTGCTGCTGCTGAATGTGGACCCATGAAGGGTGATGGTAAGCAAAACCTAGAGACAGTGACTGTGGAACAGTTTCCTTGGGAGAGAGGGTGGATGCTGGGAGTCCTTTGCCAAACTTGTGGGGAAAGACAGGGCAAGGCTCGGAGGAGGGCTGCAGCCATGATGCAATGTTTTAACATCCAGGCCGAGAGAGTGTATTCATTCAGTCAGCCTGGGTCATCCACACAGAGACTGCTTTCATCAAGAACAGCCATGTTTGAAACATGAGACCTAAAATATGTATTTATATGTTAGAATCATTTTGTTTTGGTAGTTGTTTTTTACACAGTTCCCATGTGGGGTTATGTTTGTGGGAATGAGCCCCATATTATACTTCTTAGGTTCACTACAATACTATATCATGTTATATTGATGTATACTATATGATACTATATTAGTACTACACTACTGCACCTTAAACTATGTCTCATTCCCTCACTATATCATAATGTACATATTACACTTTATTATGTGATGACTCTAGCACTATATTCTATTATATTAATACAGACAAACACTTGAGTTACACTCTATCAGTCAGGTGTCCACTGTTTATATAGACCCGTTGACTCTGCTGCTACTAATCACAGCACTGTCGCTTTATCATGTCATTTGTCTCCAAATACTCTCATATTAATATCTGTCATTTTCTATACTTATCTGCATTTATTCCTGTTGTACTGGTTTTCCCACTGGGGACCAATAAAAGTGTGTCTTATCTTCCCGGTGGTTCAGTTTTCTTTGTCTGTCATCTTTTCGTATGGAAGATATGACATGCTGTCAGTGACAAAAAGAAATCACTGGATGTCATTTCAGATTCTGGCCGAGCACTTCAAAACTGTCTGGCCCTGTTTGTGTTCTATGGACGTGTACAATGCTTTATCATCCATAGTGCCTAGGTTTTCCCATTGCTTGATCTTGTTGAGCACATAAGTGGTGTCCTGAACATAAGCAGAACGGGACGGTTAGAATGATTTAATCAAATAGTCAAAATACTTTGACACTGGTTCAGTAAGGCTGTCATCACCTGACATCACAGGTCTACCTGGGGGGGGGGGGGTTGTATTTTAGGAAGCATTTAGAAAGATTCACACATTTGTGGATTTTCATTATAAAGGAATCTCAGTTCAGCTTCAGAAATCCAACCATTTTATTTTGCCTCTGTGTATTTATTTTCATCCCATTTTAAGAGACTCGGTTGGATTATATATCAGAGGTTGGTAAGACTACTAGCCAGTCAGAAGCAGAGTTTGAGGGTGTGCCCTGACAGTAGCTAGGTAAGGGCTACTAGCCATTCAGAAGCAGAGTATGAGGGCATGCCATGACAGTACCTAGGTAAGGACTACTAGCCAGTCAGAAGCAGAGTATGAGGGTGTACCATGCTAGCAGCTAGGCGAGCATTATAACGTTTGTCTCTGAAGTAAAGGCTGGACTACAATAGAGCTGTTTGGAGCAGTTTGTGAACAGTGTTTTCTGTTGGAGATGGTAAGACCCTTTGGGGGGGACTTTGGGCTTTTTCACGTTGTAAACCTATAACATACAACACAATAAAGGAAAGGGAAAAGCAAAAAAGCATAATATGAGCACTTTAAATAAGTTCTCAATATCAAAATTCACTTTCTTTTGCAAATGTATTTAATGCAGCACTTTGGATTAAGGAACAAGGGTGGGTTTTGATTTAAACTGTAATTCAAGGTTAAGAGAGTCAGGTTGACTTTGAAGCTTGTAAATGCTCTGGGATTTTGCGTGTACCCTGCCTTGAGGTGTATATTTCTGTAGAAGCAAAACAGGTCAATCTTTGTATCAGATACCTCAGCAGAGGAGGTAGGTAGGGGCAAAAGATAATCCTTTTGATGTTGATCAGGGTCTATTTTTGGTTCTGCTCCATGTGTATCATAGTTCCTGATTTCACTACATTGTACTGTCAATTGTATGTGAGAAATTAGAAGGTAAGTTTCGTGGTATGCTCTCCTCCATAAGCTGGGAATTCTGCATCTTTGCAAAAGCATGGCAATTGCAAATCAGTCACATCACAGTTTTTTTGGGGCATTTTTGGCCTTTATGCCGTTGCGGATTGAAGGCGTTTAGTGTTGCTGTGAAAACAATTCATAGGTCAAAACATTAGCCACACACTTTGAGAGACACTTTTCATTCTAACTAATGTTTATTCAGCTTATCAGACACAGATAAAGGCCTATAAAACTAATGCTGTCAGTCTCAGCCACCTGAGTGTTTGTGTGTGTGTGTGTGTGCTACATTTGCTTGTATGACTATATTCACTATACAAATAAAGTGTGATTGATTAAGTGAGGTGTAAAGACGCAGATGGATGTCCCATGTCTGTCCTCTGTAGTTCTTGT
The DNA here is from genome assembly GCF_010015445.1 of Perca fluviatilis. NCBI lineage: Eukaryota > Metazoa > Chordata > Actinopteri > Perciformes > Percidae > Perca > Perca fluviatilis. The sequence goes on along the minus strand of NC_053130.1, from coordinate 36,471,357 downwards.
AGCAGATCGTTTAAAGGAATTCTTCTTTATGGAAACTTAATTCCAGTCCCGCTTCAGAACTAAAAACCTTGGTCATGAAGCAACCGGGACAGGAGAATCTGTCTCTCTCCCAAGTGAACTAAAATGTGATGTAATGGGAGTTTTGGGAGTGGTGACATCAGAGGAATTCTGGGAGAGTGAGTCTGAGGCAGAATAAGCAATCCTGTGTTTGCTTCTATTACAGCTGTCCTCCAGGCAAATCCCTCTAATATGGTTTATCTACAAACAGGGAAATGTACAGTCCCATTGAGGACATTAGTCACTACTTGTGACTGATCCTGAGTCTGTGGGTGTGAGACAATGTGGTGATGAATGAATGACACAGAGCCTGAAAAGGCTCATTATTTCATGGCATGTTTATACCATGACTGGCGTGTGAGGCTGGAAATGAGGATTTAATGCCCCCTAACCTGAGTGTTGCCTCATATAGTATGCTATGCAGATATCCAAAGCAGTGGTGGGATGTAACTAAGTACATTTACTCCAGTAATGTACTTCAGTACCAAATGTTGAGGTACTTGTACTTTACTTGAGTCTTTTCTTTTCATGCCACTTTCTACTTCTACTCCGCTACATTTTAGAGAGAAATATTGGACTTTTGACTCCACTACATTCATCTGTTACAGCTTTAGTTACTAGTTACCTTAAACATTAAGATTTCTGCATACAAAACACATGTAGTTTATAAAATATTACTTTTATTATTATTTTTACAGTGTAGTATTAGTACTTTTACTTAAGTAAAGCTTGTAAAGAGCTTGTGACCGGGAGGTTGCCGGTTCAATCCCCAGACCGACAGGATAAAATCTGGGTGGGGAAAGTGAAGAGCAGCGCTTGTCCCTCCCTCATTACCTTCACTGTGGTGCCCTTGAGCAAGGCCCTTAACCCCAACCGCTCCAGTGGAGCTGCTCAGTGGCCAGCAGATCAGACTGTGGTTGTACTGGACAGCTTCCAGCTGTGAATGTGGAACTGTGGGAATGTGATCAGGGCGTTCCTGCAAAAGTGAACCTCCCCTGAATAAATAAAGGTTTAAAAAAAAAAACCTAACCATTGCCTTAAAGTACTAATATCTATTCAACATGCAGTACCTGGCCGTTGCGCATTGCATTCCAATCCCTTACATGATAACCATGGCCAAATCATCAACACTTGCTTTCAGAAAACCCTATCTTAAACAAGTCTTATCAGGCTGCTACACTAGGCTTTCCCTTCCAAGCAGAGGCTCTGTGTGCTGTGATAAAACGGACCAGGCACCAGCTCCATTGTAGTAAAAAAAAAACAGGAGATAAAAACCCTGAGCAACGTCAAGGTCATTTCCTGCTGGGTGAGGAAATAAACTGTGTGTGTGTGTGTGTGTGTGTGTGTACATCTCACACATACCATCTCTGAGGAAATGAGCTCTCAGAGTGTGTCCTCTGGTTTTTAACAGCTGCGTACCAAACTCTGAAACGGTACAGTGTGTCTACAATGGAGAGCTCATAGGCATAGGAAGTTGTGGGATTGGGTTTAAATCCAGTTGTTCAGAATTGTAACTCCATATTGTGAATGTGCACAACATTGTGCATATGGCACCTGTCTTTAGTTGAAGACAGACCTAGCTAACCTTTAACACCTGTTCCAAGGCCCTCTCTGGTTGGATGTTTCAAGACTGTTGCATCTTCGACAGTCAGAAACACGCTCAGTAACCACACCCACTAGTGATGTCACATTCTACTGAGTCACCCTGGAGAGGTAAGAAATAAAACCACGACAGTTAGCAAAAACAAGAGCCTCTGCTGCTCGTAAATTAATAGTGCTCTAATGACCACAGGACTTAGACAGAATATATAGAAAATAACAGACATTAACTCAGAGGATGCTGGGAGCCTGCAGTGTAGGGCTGTTGGAATGAATTTCAGGAGTGAAATATAATTCCAACTGCATCGTGACTTGGAGCTCAGCTGGGAGTTTCATGGAGAGCTTCAGCTGTCAGAGTTAGCCTTGACTTCCATCCATCCATCCATCCATCCATCCATCCATCCATCCATCCATCTTCGTCCGCTTATCCGGTGTCGGGTCGCGGGGGGAGCAGCTCCAGCCTTGACTTCATATATTATATTACCTTTTAACAGCTGGATTCTCAGTAACGTGACAATCTGCAAGACACAGGTTTTTTATAAACCACTAAAATAGCAGCGACAGCACCATTTGCCTTAGTTATCAATGCCGTTAGCATCGTGGCTAACACTATTGTTAGTCCGTTAATTACATTTCGGCTGTGCTTTCTAACATGATGTCATTGTGCTAACCGAGCACCGTTAACCGCTTCACTTGTTAGATAATGTTTCATTCCAGAGTTCTGTTGATGTGTGTTTGTCTCTGTGTGCTCGTGGTGGAATATAATGTAAACAGAGAGCGGCGTGTCAGAAATGCAATGCGCCGTGACGTAGATCCCCTTCAAGGCCAGGCTGATGTTAGAAGTCCCTCTAGTGGACAGAACGTGTAACAACAACCACATGCTTATAGTGGCTTCGACAATGCATAAGCTTGAGTAGTGTATTACATCTTTACAACAGGCTGTATTTGAGCATTAAATATTTAAAGCGCCCATATTATGCTCATTTTCAGATTCATAACTGTATTTTAAGGTTGTACCAGAATAGGTTTACATGGTTTAATTTTTAAAAAACCCCATATTGTTGTTGTACTGCAAAGCTCTCTCTCACTGCTGCAGATCCGCTTTTCACCTGGTTTCTGTTTTAGCTACAGAGTGAGACCTCTTTTCATCTTCTTCTTCTGTACTATCTTTGATTGCACTCGCACATGCTCAGTAGTTCAGATGTAGATCATGTCAGCTAGCTAACTCTAGAGACAGTAAAAGAGAGCCTGTTTCTCCAACTTTGGTCAGTTACAAGGCAGGATTAGCTGGGAGACTTCTAAATGAGGGCGCACATGTAAGTAGTTCTTTTGTAGATTATGGTGAACTTGTGTTCAGCCGGCTAACGCTAGCATTAGCCGGCTAACGCTAACACTACGAGCTAACAGTTGTGGTTAGCCAGCTCATTTCGGACTGTGACGTCACAGATTTTGAACAGCTCACTAGGAGACTGAAAGCAGGACACATTCAGAAACCGTATCTCACTCAAAACAGCATGGATGGATTTTTTTCAAAGTTTGTATGTGTGTGGAAGCACCAGAGACACAAAAGAACACCCCAAATCCCAGAAAAAGTGTTTTTTTCATAATATGGGCACTTTAAAAAAACCTGCAGAATGCATCAGTACACTAAGATTTAGCTTCAGCACAGTTTCTATACTAGAAGCAGATGAAACACCACAACATTGACACCAACTCGGTAATATTATGGTCCTCAACCTCATCTTGTAATACAGAAATGATCCAAATCAATGTTGTCCTAATGCAACAAAATAAAGCAAGCATTCCATATTTTAAACATTACTTTAATGTTTGATGCCTTACAGTCATTGTTTCCATTCCAATGTGGATATAGAGGTATAAAAACATCCCGATTACAAAGTGAGACCTTGGCTTTCCATTTCTAACTTTATCTACTGTTATTCTCAGTGCTCACATGGAACACTCTTGATTTACATCTGCAGCCGAGTCTCTGGTTGGTTAGTCTCTGGTTGAGCAGGGTCCCGCTCACTGTGATTGGCAACGCAGCTTCCAGCTCACTGTGATTCGTCTGCAGCATCCAGCTCACTGTGATTGGCCCCCGCAGCGTCCCACTCACTGTGATTGGCCCCGCAGCGTCCCGCCCAGCTCCTGCAGCTCTGTGAGCAGCTGCTCCAGAGCAGTGACGGCGTCCTGCAGCTCGCCGTGGATCTGACCCGTGGACACATCTGTGTGCATTTGCTGGAACAGAGTAATGCAGAAGAACAATATTAACTAATGATTGCGCTCTGGGTTCAGGACATTTTACAGTTGCTCTCTGGTGGACAAAGTGTAATAGGAACACTTTCTAAATTAGCTCAAACATATCTTTGGCATCGCTACAATTCCAGCCAACCTGTGCGCTGATGCCTTATCCCTGATTCCATAGCTCCATTGTGATTATGTCCCCTGTCTAACATTTATTAGTGATGTTTCAATACTCCACCTTCATCAGGCAAATCATAAAATGTTCCGTCACTGACCTCCTTGCATCCAATGGTGTCCCATGAAACAAAAGACAGAATAATGTTCATATGTTGACCAAAGTCAGTTTGTTTCAGAGAAGAACTCACTCTGCACCATTTTGATTTTAAAGAGGTTAGTGAGAAGTGAGTCGGTTAGGTGTTCAAAAAGACCAATGAAGTGATGATTCTATCTGCTGACAAAAAGTGTTAGCTGACTGCACACATCATAATCCATCCCGATATGTTGTAGCTAGATAGCAGTCGAGCACTGAGTGCTAAAGCTAGCAGATAGTTAATAAAAGGCTAAATGCCTCAGCAGCTCCGGCACAGTGTGAGCTGAACAGCAACTCATCCCGTCAACCAGTCAGACTCTAATACTGGCTAGACCCACGTACATGATACCTGCTGTCTTCCTCCTCTTCACATCATGTCCTGAACCCAAACTAGACTACTACATAGCATTCACCACTAAATATAGTTTCACTTTTGTATGCAATGATTAATAGTCACTAGTGTGATTTGTGTCAGTGGCTTCATCCTGGGGGGTACTTCATCACCCTTCTTTTAAGGCACATGATTTCATAATTTCCTATACATTCAGTCACACAGTGAGGAAAAAATAAATCATGAAAAAAATCAAAAAAAATGTATGCATTAAGATGCATCAATATCGTTTTAATGGTTTTATCATGGCATGGAATGGGTTGGGTTGAGGTGCAGCAGTGGACTGTGATTAACCCTGAGCTGACCTTAGCTTTGGTGGCCAGACTCTTGAGGCTGAGGCGGGTGGAGGAGAGCATCTGAAGAGCTTCTGTTGGATTACTCTTCTTTTTACAGCAGCTGATGGTCACTGAGACACAGACACATTCACAGAATGGATTAGATGCTGTTGTGTATCTGTAGTGTTGTCCTAGATTTGAACTCAGTTGGTTTCACTTTTTTTTTTTTTTTTTTTTACACATTTTACTGTATGACCATGTAAAAAAAAATAAAAAAAATATGAATGTGCAGACACTGCTCATCTGCATCAGTTGTATTGTACATTCCAAAACTAAACAGTAAATATAATTGACAACACAACAACAGGGTAAAGTTTGATACTGTCGCACCACATTTGAGAATTTAGGAGTATTACATAACTGACACAGCGGTTTTCATTTCATCCTCTGTCCTGGCTATCACAACGTAAGCGGCATGGCACAACCCATTTTTCTTTTGGTTTTCCATTAGCAGAATTTGTGGCTAGCACCTGGTACTTTTTGTTGGTACCAACTCAGTCAAAAGTCCAAGTGAGCTGAGCAGATATTAGAAAGTGGAGTTAAAACGCTGCAGACCACTGATTGGCCAGAGAGAACCGTCAATAGTGTGACACAGGGCTTCCTGCACAAACCCAAAAATAGCCAAGCTCCTGTCAATAAAGACCAACCCAGATTTAAAATAGTGGCACCCCGCAAAACTACGCCGATGAAAGGATCGAGCGAGAGAACACACTGTTGTCACTGCAGTGTCACGTGGCATCGCCATGACGATCAGCTGAGAACCTTGCCTATTATAATGATCAACTCTGTCAAGTACTAGCCTCCATGTAATAATTATTATTGATAAATATTATTGATGTCTATTTTTTGATATCAACAGAGTGAAAACTGAGCTCAGTTTTCACTCTGTTGGTATCAAAAAATAGACACAAGCTGGTACCTGGTCTGTACGGTGACTTGAACCAGCGACCCTCCAGTATAGGTACTATTACCAATACTTTATACAGTAAATATTAGGGCTGCCAAACGTTAAATTTTGTTTGTATCGCGATTAATTGCTGAATTTCTATAGTTAAACACTATTAATCGCATGTTTTATCACATGATTAAAATTCTGTTATTTTGCATTTCAGAACTGTTTTTAAGTACATATTAACAATGGAAAGCAGTTATTACCAGTGTATCTTGATTGGGAATCAAATGAATGCAAAGAAAGTGACTTTATGAACTTGATTTTAAGATTTGTATAGGTTTATTATTTATTTATTTGGTCACACATTTGAATCTAGAGTCAATATAGTGTGCAGTAACTCCTAAATAATTTTGATAACTCCCTGACGTCCAGTGATCACCTTGCATTACTTTGCAGCAGTTCCAGCTGCTTTCTCCGTGTTGTACAGGCTGTGTTCTCTTAAATCCATGCTGTGTATGTATACGTGAAACTACTGTCCCCCTCGACGGCAATGAGTTGGGTCAGAACATGCCAACTGTAGTACTTCTTTAAGACCCGAGTCTGCTACGATGCTGACAGGTCTGCAGTTAGTTGCCACCCATTTTGCAAGAGCTATTTGATTTCATCAACAGGTCGGCGAGTAGCACTCTCCAAAATAGTGCTTTGCCTGAGCCCACTAGCATCAACCTGAGTCCTGTTAACTGGACTATGCTTAGCTCGTAGCTGGTAGCTCAAGCTTGACGTGCTTTGGTGATATTTTAATTCGGCTTTACGAGCCGTCCGGGAGTTTTGGAAAATAAAAAGCTCCATTCAGAATTGTGTTGCTGCTGTCTTTCTCCATCATGCCTGCAGCCAGCAGCAGGAGGATGTGTTAGGAGGAAGTATGGCAAAGTGTCAAAATAGTAGCCTGTTAGGCCCGACGTGAAGCCGAGTGAAGTGAAAATAAATTAATAAATAGTGGCATGCGTTTAATGCGATAAAAAAAAAATGTACGCGTTCTGCTCGGCCCTTAATCGCATCGCAATTAACACGTTAATGCTGGCAGCCCTAGTAAATATTTATAGTACAGCTACTCACTTTTGCATGCTATAAGTATTTCAAAAATCACAGTGTACATGCTGCTAATGGCTGACTGCTGGACGGTTTGTCAGGGCTGGGCTGAATGTGACATAGCGTTACAGTCTGGGAGTGGAGTGTCCAAGGACACATAACGCGTCAACATTTTTCCCAGTAAATATATTTCCGATGGGGCTATTGGAATGACATTTACACCAGATGTCAGCAACAACCCAAGTAATCCACACATACAAAGATATCAAAACATGTATGTCCATGACAAAAGTTGTGTAATAAAGTGGAATGATAATGCGAATAAATATTGAACACATGGAGAAAAAGGGGTGTAAAAAGGCATGGGAAGCCAATAAACCAGCTGAAATCTGTCAGTATTTAGGAAGTAATCCTGCCCCCTATTAGTGCAAATTAATATCAGCTGGATTAGTCCTAATTGATGGCCTATAAAAAGGTTTCTCATTACCAAGGTGTCACCCAAGAAACATTTCATGATGGGTAAAAGCAAAGAGCTCTCCCAAGACCTTCGCAAGCTTATTGTAGAAAAACCTACGGATGGCATTGGTTACAGATGAATATCTAAACTTCTGAAAGTTCCAGTGAGCACTGTTCATTTCACCATTAACCGGCCTCTACCAGGTGCTCCTCGCAAGATTTCTGAAAGAGGAGTCCATAGAATACTTCGAAGAACACTAGGACCTATCATTTTACAAACTTTAACATCGGCCATCATCAACAAACCAACATTGCACTAATTTCGGTCATACACAAAAAGGGCAAAGATCCTAAGGAGTGCTCAAACTACAACATCAGCCTCATTGGGATGGATATTAAGCTCTATTCCAAAGTCTTGGCACTACGCCTAGAACACTTTATTGAGAAGCTAGTCCACCCCGACCAATCAGGGTTTATACCAAAGCGTCACGCTGCTTCCATGTAATAGAAGAAGCCAAAAACCTTCCAACAACGGCAGCAGTTTTATCACTGGATGTGGAAAAGGGTTTTGACCGCCTAGAGTGGAACTACTTGTGGCAAGTAATGGAGAGGCTTGGTTTGGGAGCCAAATTCATTGACATGGTGCGTACTTTATATGTGAATCCCACGGCCATAGTCTCAACCAATGGCCTTCATTCACAGCCATTCCCCGTCGTGTGGGGCTCGCGACAGGGATGCCCGCTATCTCCCATGCTATTTGCGATCTCTCATAAACCGTTAGCCCAAGCCATAAGGCAAAATAAAATATGTAATGTCCAGATTAAATCCAATAACAACTCAATATTGTTATTTGCAGATGATATTTTGCTGTACATCTCTGACCTTGAGTACTCTCCTTGAGTAAATTCTGAAGATCTTTAATGAATTTGGCTCAATCTCCAGCTATAAAATTAACTGGAATAAATCTAATCTTCTTCTGTTGAACGACAAACAGGTGACATCAGCTATTAGTGATACAATACCAACCCAAAGCAAAATTACATATTTGGGCATCACAATCCACGCATCCCTACAGCGAGTTGTCCAGGACAACTATGAAACTATATTAAGTAGCTAGTGTTCAAAGGGATCTGACCAACTGGTCTGCGCTGCCGGCATCGCTACGGTCCAGGATTGCTGTCGTTAAAATGAACATAGTTCCTTGTGTTAACTTCTTAACCCTTGTGTTGACTTCGAGTAAAATTGACCCATTTTCAATTTTTGTTGTATATCATAAAATATGGGACGTAGAAATAAGTGCTGAAAATGTGTAGAAGAAAATCTTTTCAATTTAAAACATTGGAAAAAGCAAAAACAAACTGTGAAAAAAAGGCGTCAAAAACGTTTTTTTCAAGGTTGACGGGAAGACAACACAAGGGTTAAGCACAATGATCCCCTTACCCCCACCAATACATTTCTGGAAGAAACTTGATACCGTAATTCGGCAGTATATTTGGAATAATAAACAACCTAGGCTAAAATACTTTACCCTACAACATACCATAAACACGGGAGGCCTGGCCCTCCCCAACCTTAAAGTGTACCACAGAGCTTTTCAGCTATGGGCCCTCAGAGTGTGGATGGACCACTCATCTACAGTCCCATGGAGAGAAATAGAGCAAAACCTCACTGGAAGTCTAAGACTGTAAGACCTTGCCTTTAAAGGTGTATATCCAAAAAAAAGTGTATGCTGGCCTATGGCCCTATTATCACCAACACATTAACCAACTTTAAACAGGTAGAGGAGCAACTACGCTACACCAATAAGTGGCATTTGAACACCCCAATTTGGCACAACATACACTTAATGTCTGGTAACAAACCTCTTGTTTATAACCACTGGAGTGACAGAGGTATTTATACTCTAGACCAGCTGTTCAAAGATGAAGGTATGTTAAGTTTTGAAAACCTTGAGATGCACCCAATCATTAAATGGCTTGTTGATTCTCTGGTGAGAGGATTAGTGTCCAGGATTTATGCTAAACTGATTCAAGTATCCGTAGGAGAACTCCCAATAGTAAAGAAATGAGAGTGAGAGTTGAGCACGGAGGGTAACGCAGCAGCACAGGTATTAGTCCTAATGACCTCAGCATCACAATAATTAGAGGAGTGACTAGGCAAGGTGGGATTCCTGATTCCGTTTTTGTTTGTTTGTTTTCCTCGAGACCGCAGAGGGTGGGGGGTGGGAGAGGGTTGTTGTTCTTGTTCAATTGTATTTGTCTGTTCTGTATGGTAAAAAAAATATAAAAATAATAAAAAGTTGATCTTTTAAAAAAAAAAAAGAATACTTAGAAGAGTTGTGAAAGAACCAGGACCACTCGCGGAGATCTTCAGAAAGACCTGGAAGAAGCAGGTACAGTTGTTTGAAAGAAAACTATTAGTAATGCACTCAACTGCCATGGCCTCTATGCACGCACACCACGCAACACAACGCTGCTCAAGAAAAGGCATGTGGAAGCTTGCTTAAAGTTTGCTGCACAACATCTGGACAAGCCAATGACATACTAGGAGAATATAATCTGGTCAGATGAGACCAAAATTGAAGTCTTTGGCTGTCATAGCATACACCATGTTTGGAGGAGAAATTGCACTGCACTTCACCCTAAAAACACCATACCAACAGTGAAGTTTGGAGGTGGGAGCATCATGGTGTGGGGCTGTTTTTCAGCATCTGGCACTGGCAGACTTCATATAATTGAAGGAAGGATGAATGGAGAAATGTACCGTGACATTCTTGATAAGAATCTGCTGCCATCCACCAGGATGCTGAAGATGAAACGAGGGTGGACATTTCAGCAAGACAAGGATCCCAAACACACAGCCAAGGAAACTCTCAATTGGTTTCAGAGAAAGAAAATCCAGCTGTTAGAATGGCCCAGTCAATCAGCCGACTTGAATCTAATTGAAAACCTCTGGAAAGATCTGAAGATCAGAGTTCATAGAAGATGCCCCCAGAAACTTCAAGATTTGAAGACAGTTTGTGTGGAAGAATGGGCAAAAATCACAGCTGAGCAATGTGTGCCACTAGTTTCTTCATACAGGAGGCGTCTTGAAGTTGTCATTAAGCATTAAATAAATTTCAGCAAGTGTGTTCAATACTTTTCCCCTGTCATTTGACTTTATTACACACAACTTAATGTATGGACTTATTTGTTTTAATATCTTTGTATGTGTGGATTACTTGGGTTGTTAATGACATCTGGTGAAAATTTCATGCCAATAGCCCCATCAGAAATATCTTTATTGGGAAAAATGTTGACGCGTTCAATACTTATTTTCCCTGCTGTAATAGATTCTCAGAAGACCGAATGAGTGGATAATATTGATTATGATGGCTAAGAATCCTGAGTCCAATATTCAACAAGTTACTGGTAAGGAAAGACATCAACATGGCAAAAGGGAGACTGTAAAAGTGGAAGGGCTATCACCTTCCCCCATATTGATGGCTCTTAGGACCACCTCCTTGAAGAGACCAGCTTCCTTCTCCCAGCCCCCAGACTGAAGCTTGCAGCGATGAGCCTTGGACAGGAACTGGAGAGCCTGGGAAAGCACACAATAACCCTGCCTTCAGATCAGGTGACTACACACCAGTCAAATGCAGTTGAATGGTTTTAGCTGGTCTCTCTTTGCCCTGGGGATGTGATTATTGGTTAGTTCAGCTGACTATGATTCAAGCATCATGGGGAAACAACATGGTTGGGACATTTCATCTCATCAAATTAATTCAATCAATGCCGCTCAAAACAAATACTAAATATGAATAATATTGGCGCCAACCTTTTCATTGTCCTCTGGGTTGGAGCCGCGTCCGTCTTCGTACAGCAGAGCATACTGCTGCCATACCTCAGAGTCGCTGCTGTGGCGGGAACTGACCCGGCCCAGCAGCTCCTTCAGTTTGGAGCCAAGGGCTGCAGCCTGCTCCCCCTGGCTGTCCGTCACATTCTCAACAACTGCTCGGACCAGGATCTGCACAATCTGCAATGGGGACAAACCAATGATACATACGTTAACAACGCATTTGTGCGTTTCAAAGATAAATCAAAATTCATCAAGCCTCAGCATCAAGCCTCAGCATCATTATATGTGATGTCATGGCTCTGGTTGGAATTCCACATGCAATTCTAGAAGAAACTTTATTATTGATCACATACAATCGTACAGTACAATGTAGTGAAATTCAATCTCTACATTTAACCTAAGCATTAGGAGCAGTGGACAGCCACATTCAGCGTCCAAAGTTCAGTGTCTTGCTCGGGGACACTCTGACATGTGGCTGGAGGAGCCTGGGATCGAACCGCCAACCTTGTGGTTGTGGTTCTTTAATTACTGTTCATTAAAGCAGCATTGCCTCGAACTGCCAAAGAATCCAAAGACGAAGCGGCAGGATGGAAAGCAACTGGGTTTATGGGAAACGTGGTTTTCATTTTCACAAACACTGGAACTCATAATGGCACTGGCGTGAGACTGCTAATTATCACTCTCAGGTCTCTGTGGTTTATGGTAATTATGTGAGATTTTGTTACCGCCACATCTTCCACATCTCTTTCCACCTGAACACAGGCTGCTGGAGACTAGCTCCTCCAAAGACAAACAAGGCTGTAAAGACCAACACACGCAGTATAACTGCCAGTGTCTCTGATGCCAGTCTATTTGATGTGACATTGACTGTGATGAGAGGGAGATTAAATCCAGAAATAGAACTCCGTTTGATGCTGTCTATCTATCTCTATTATTAGGGTGAAAACTGAATGGATGACTTATTCAGATTCCTGCTTGATCCAGTTGAAGTGTGAAATTAAATGGAAAAGTAATAACCTCTAGGTTGAGGAAAAAAGGGAAAATAACATGAATGACAGGCCAGAATTTTCATTGAAGCTCGTTGTGAAGTTTACTTTGACATCACAACAATGGAGAAGGTAGAAAGCTCACTTTTTTCTCAAGGGATTTGTTTTGTGTGTGTGTGTGTGTGTGTGTGTGTGTGTGTGTGTGTGTGTGTGTGTGTGTGTGTGTGTGTGTGTGTGTGTGTCATGTGACTAAGGTTGGGTATCGTTTGGTTTTTTTCCGATAACGGTGCTAAATCAATACTTTTAAAACGGTGCCGGTGCCTGAACCGAAATATATATAATATATTTATAATGTATATAATATGAAATATAAAAAAGGAGCACAAAACGACAGTCGGCGACATTATAGAATGGCTTGTTTATTTCTAAGGCCATATGGTCAAAATTAAATGTTTGATTAATAATGTAATAACAATAACTTATAACAACAATGACTTATTTCACCAGTGAATTACTGGTAAACGACAAAAACAAGTAACAGATGGGAAAAGGGTATTTTACAATAACTTTGAATGCATCACGAGGCTGGCGAGTTTCAAGTGAACGCACCATCTGTGTTGTTTATCTGATGTTGGCAGCTGCAGTCAGACTGTTAGGTCCCGCTGTTGGAATCCTCTACAGGGAAATACAGTCACACTTTACACTGTTTAACGTTAGCTGTCAGCATTTTAACCATTGGGTTTAATCCAGCTACTAGCCAATGGTAACGTAGCGTCCCGTTTCTTCTGGAAAATAAAAAAAAGTCAGGCTCCGAACTTTTCGTTATTATTCGGTCTTGTTACTACCGTTTACATCGGAACATGTGACCCTCAGCTCCTCTGAAATCTATCAGCTAAAGCACTGGTGTCAGCGCCCTGTGCACATTCCCCAGAGAGGATTCATGGCGGTCCCTGGCATCATCTCTCCTTCACCACTGCTCCAACGCTCCTCCTCTGGGCCCGGGGCTACAAACAACCCCAGGACAGGGGTAGAAATGTGGCTTCTAAAAATGGGACTGAGATCTGATTATGTAGTTAAAGGAGGATGTTTTTATGCAAAACACCATTGAAAGGTGCAAGATGAATGTTAGTAAAAATAGAAGGGTAAAAATGGAATAGTCATTTGAAGTAGAGAGACTGCTTTTATGTGATGTTTTGACAGGTTTGTTTCCCACACACAAGTGTCTGATCTCACACAAGAGATCAGACACGGCAATGGGTGTAGTGCTCTCAGATACAGAGACATTTTCCATTACCTCTGTCTGTCATCTGACCGACAATGTTCACTGCTGTTAGGTTAGCTTGAAAATGTCAGAATGTGAGCATAATACCCAGAAAATGGGCACTGTGAGGCCGGAGAGTGGGGCTTCTTCGACATGCATTAATGCTGATTTGGTGTCTAATGTCCTGACATATCTCTAAAAAGACCAAATAACTGCAAAGCATGGATTATAGAGGTTTCAGTATTAGATCAATCTAAAATGTCATCTGCATATAAAGCAATGGAGTGTTGGTGACCAAACTATGGGATTGGTTTAATCAAAGACTGTGTCTGACTGTTGAGCTACAGGTTCAAGTCATAAGCAAAACAAGAAAGGGGAGAGAGGGCTGCCTTGTCCCGGGCCTCCAGAGATGATGCACCCTGTACTTAGCCAAGCCATAGGTAAAGTACTACAGAACTACTACACAAACTAAACGAGACCAGCAGAAGAGAGTGGAGCTCTCTAAACTGCATCTACCTAAATGAAATGTGTTAACCATAAATAAGGACTTTTAACAAGTGTGGCTGTATTTTCCAATAATTCATTATTTAGAGTCATTTTGCAAATAACTGACTGACCAATCCAGCTATCAAATACTCAATTACTAGACACAGTTTTGAGCGTGTGTGCGTGTGTGTGTGTGTGTGTGTCTGGGTATTACACCATGAACTATTACAACTACTACTTCTAGTAATTACCTTTATTGTGACCATTATTGCCATTGTTCATCACACCCCCAACCGGCACCGTCAGAAACCTCCTACCAAGAGCCTGGGTCTGTCCCAGGTTTCTTCCTAAAAGGGAGATTTTCCTCGCCGCTGTCGCACTTACGCATTTATGCATGCTCTTGGGGGAATCACTGGAATTGTTGGGTCCTTGTAAACTATAGAGTGTGATCTAGACCTACTCTATCTGTAAAGTGTCCTGAGATAACTCCTGTTATGATTTGACACTATAAATAAAATTGAATTAAATGTACTGGGTTATTTGAATTAGAGAAGGTTGCCTGAGCAAAAATGGAGTGTTCAATTCATCTTCTTTGAATGTGATTTAACCTCAACTTCCATGTCCAAAAGATCTTCAGTTTAAAGCTCTGTATATAGTAGAGTCTAGCGGGCAGAAACAGACCCCAGTTCATTTTGACTTTTTCCCCTTCCAACTCAAAATTGATTTTGAAAATCTTACCATTGTACTCCCTGGCCACACCCAATAGCTTACACTACCATGCACATGCATCATACACACATCGAGTCTCGCACAACACCATTCCGGTCTCAAAGGAAACCAATGTGGTCATTTATTGTGCACTTATATTGTAGGTTTATAGGATACTGCCTGAATTTGATCAATGAAAAGTATGTTTTCTTTAAAAATAGACTGAGCAAAAGACATTTTTTATGCTAAAAATCTTGGTGTCCCATTCTTTCATATTTTCTAAGGTTACACTGTTCTGTTGTCTTACAGAATACACAAGTGAGTATAAGGTTTAAATAAAAGTCATCTTTAGTTGCATATTTGGAAAGTAAACAAGTTACGGTACTTTAATAGTGTGACTAGGGCTGAAAGGATTCCTTGAGTAACTTGAATACTTCGATTACTAAAAATCCTCGATGCAAAATGATTTGCCTCGAAGCTTCGTTTAATTAATGTTACCAACGTTGTATCGCTCATGGTGTTTCCACACGGAGGATTATTACTGTCGCACACCGGGCTGACGCTGCTGGCGACACATGCCATGAAGACTGACGGCAAAGTAAACAGTGAGGTGCTAAGAGAAGAGACAGGCTGGAGAAAACGACAGAAAGTGTCCAAAGTTTGGAATCAGTTCAAACGTAATTCAAACTAAAACTCTGTACAGTGGGTCTACTGCTAAATCAAACTAGCTTAGCACAATAACAGCACGACGTCAATGCTTCAGCATCTCAACAGAAAACACTGAGTCTAACTTAATCATCCATTCCACTAAGAGGACCCGAAACAGCTGATCAACGATCTACTAGTGTAAGTCTAACAGAGCTGTGTGACATTGTAATCAAATATGTAAATGAAAATAGGTTGAGTATGACTAATATTTACATATAGGCCTATATACAGATCAGTCTCAGGTTGAAACTTGTAGTTCTGAAATGTAAGTGGCACAACTTAATGTAATGTTTGTGTATGTTTAATGTATGCCTTAGTTTGAGGTTGTTATTGCATTTCAGAATTTGTTTTCTTTAAAAACAATGTAATATGGCACTTAAATGCACTTAATACAGCGGGGAAAATAAGTATTGAACGCGTCAACATTTTCCCCAGTAAAGATATTTCTGATGGGGCTATCGGCATGAAATTTTCATCAGATGTCATTAACAACCCAAGTAATCCACACATACAAATATATCAAAACAAATAAGTCCATACATTAAGTTGTGTGTAATAAAGTCAAATGACACAGGGGAAAAGTATTGAACACACTTGCTGAAATTTATTTAATGCTTAATGACAACTTCAAGATGCCTCCTGTATGAAGAAACTAGTCGCACACATTGCTCAGCTGTGATTTTTGCCCATTCTTCCACATAAACTGTCTTCAAATCTTGAAGTTTCTGGGGGCATCATCTATGAACTCTGATCTTCAGATCTTTCCAGAGGTTTTCAATTAGATTCAAGTCGGCTGATTGACTGGGCCATTCTAACAGCTGGATTTTCTTTCTCTGAAACCAATTGAGAGTTTCCTTGGCTGTGTGTTTGGGATCCTTGTCTTGCTGAAATGTCCACCCTCGTTTCATCTTCAGCATCCTGGTGGATGGCAGCAGATTCTTATCAAGAATGTCATGGCACATTTTATTTTGTTATATGAAGTCTGCCAGTGCCAGATGCTGAAAAACAGCCCCACACCATGATGCTCCCACCTCCAAACTTCACTGTTGGTATGGTGTTTTTAGGGTGAAGTTCAGTGCCATTTCTCCTCCAAACATGGTGTATGCTATGACAGCCAAAGACAGCTATATTCTCCCAGTATGTCATTGGCTTGTCCAGATGTTGTGCAGCAAACTTTAAGTGTTGTGTTGCATGGTGTGCAGGGCATGAAGTGAATTAATTAATTTCAGCCCTGGTGGTGTGCGTGCATAGAGGCCATAGCGGTTGAGTGCATTACTAATTGTTTTCTTTGAAACAACTGTACCTGCTTCTTCCAGGTCTTTCTGAAGATCTCTGCGAGTGGTCCTTGGTTCTTTCAAAACTCTTCTAAGTATTCTATGGACTCCTTGGTCAGAAATCTTGCGAGGAGCACCTGGTAGTGGCCGGTTAATGGTGAAATGAACAGTGCTCACTGGAACTTTCAGAAGTTTAGATATTCGTCTGTAACCAATGCCATCCGTAGGTTTTTCTACAATAAGCTTGCGAAGGTCTTGGGAGAGCTCTTTGCTTTTACCCATCATGAAATGTTTCTTGGGTGACACCTTGGTAATGAGAAACTTTTTATAGGCCATCAATTAGGACTAATCCAGCTGATATTAATTTGCACTAATAGGGGGCAGGATTACTTCCTAAATACTGACAGATTTCAGCTGGTTTATTGGCTTCCCATGCCTTTTTACACCCCTTTTTCTCCATGTGTTCAATATTTTATTTTTGTTTAGTTTTTTTGAGAGATGATATTGTAAGCAATGTAGGCAATACAAATTTAGCTTTTTCCGAAAATTAAACCAAACTATTGTATATTATTGCTCTTCAATAAAACAAAAGTATTTCTTATTCGATTACTCGATTAATCGATGGAATAATCGGTAGAATACTCCATTACTAAAATAATCGATAGCTGCAGCCCTAATTGTGACACTTGGATTAACAGGTAATTAGTAATTGCATGGGAATCTTTGTAAAGTAACCCTCCCAACCCTGGTCCCAGCTGTAGAGTGAAGTTTGAGAAGATGACATTAAGAGCAGTCCTTTACCTGGATGTCCTTGTAGTTTTCCCTGAGGTCCATTAGGCGATGGTAGGCATGGATGGCTTCAGCAAACGCCCCGATGTCCGTGCTCACAGCGATAAAGTTCTCCCAGATCTGCCAGTGTTCATAGTTACACTTCAGGGCTTCCTGCAGGGTACAAAAGGCTTTGTTTCTGCAAATAAGGGGGACAGAAAGAGAATGAACACACTGTAACAATCAATGTGTCAAATCCACTTTTACCACTTAGTGATGTTACACACACACACACACACACACACACACAAACACAGACCAACACACAGAGACAAACACACACACACAGAGACAAACACACACACACACACACACACACACACACACACACACACACACACACACACACACACACACACACACACACACACACACACACACACACACACACAGAGAGAGTTAAAAAGTTCTCCTGCTGAATCAGCAGTGGTGCTAACCTAACATTAATAAAAGCTTTCCTGCTTTGCTTTTCCCTTTCAGGCCTGAGAGCACAGATGTCTGATGCAAACAAAGCACCTTTTTGAGGTCTCTACCACGAAGCGCTTAGGCTGTCCTGTGGGCAAAGCAGGCTCCTAACCACAACTACAAAGGTGAAACTAAGGTATGTGACACTGCCTTTCACTAGAGTTGGTTTTCCCCCTTGGTGCGGTTCATTTGGGCAGCTGTCTCGCAGCAATCGCACTGAAATGAGCACCAAAAGCGGACAAATGAAGTGTACAGAGAACTCCTTGAAGAGGTGGTCTCAGTACGCATTCAACTGCTGGAAGAACTGCACATTTTTGGCCTGAACCAGCTGCCAAAGTCAGTTGCGCTGCGCTGTGATGACCAGCACTACAATCAACCTGCGCATTGCTCTCTCCAAAGCAGAACTAGAAAAAAATGACGTGTTGTCTGCTGCCTTTTCTCCTCTCTTTGTTTCCTGCGGGAGCTCTGTTGGCAATTTACCGCATGTTAATTCTGACCAATCGAAGAGAAGTTTAACAATTATGTTCAAAGACACATCTGCCCAATGAAGTGAATGTTGTCACGTGACTAGTTTGCTGCAGTTTGGTCCGTTTCACCATTTCATCAACTGATTGGAACCAGAGCAAACAGTGTGGTGTGAAAAGGAACCCAACGGCTGAAAAATGCTACAATGTAGAATGTTTAGCTCTTGGACCAAATGAACCGAACTACAGATGTGAAAGCACACTTAAACTTTGCTTTCATTGAAGAATCCTCCATTTACCATCAACAGCAATTACAGCCTTGCAGATCTTTGGCATTCTAGCTGTCAATTTGTCAAGGTAATCTTCAGAAAAGTCACTCCAAGCTTCCTAAGGTACATCCCATCAATTGGATTGGCTTGATGGACACTAGGGTTGCACGATATTGACAAAATGTGATATTGCAATATCGATTATGAATATTGCGATATCGATATCAATTTCGATATTTTTAAACATATGTAAAATTACAAAAGTTACGGGAAAATGCATCAAAATAGATTCATAACAAATTAAATAAGTTTTCTTACAACACAAGGTTTATTTCAACTGACGGTCATATTGGACTGGTCCAACATGAAATAACAAGAAATAAATAAGGACCATGTCTACAGAACAGGACATGTTGTTACTGGTTGGACAGTATAAAATATATAAATAAAGAGAACAGAACATGTTGTACTGGTTGGACAGTATAAAATATATAAATAAAGAGAACAGAACATGTTGTACTGGTTGGACAGTATAAAATATATAAATAAAGAGAACAGGACATGTTGTACTGGTTGGACAGTATAAAATATATAAATAAAGAGAACAGGACATGTTGTACTGGTTGGACAGTATAAAATATATAAATAAAGAGAACAGGACACAACTTTTCTTTCTTTTCTCTGATTGGTTCCGTTTAGTTGTTTCTATCTATCTCTGTCGAAATATGCACACACGTGGTACGCTCCATAGGGTTTGTCACATAGCAGCCCTGTGCGCTGATGTGCACTAACATATGCACATGGCACGGTAACTGGCCAATGAAACAGGATCATTACAGCCTTTCAAGCTCTTAATCAAACACAGCTAAGCCACACAGCCAACGGACGGAACGCAGCGCTCCACAAAATAAATTAAATATTGCATACTTATTGCGACACTTTCGATATATTGCGATAACGATATTGAGTCGATATATCTTGCACCCCTAATGGGCACTTCATTTGAATGCAATGTTTGGGGTCATTGTCCTGTCGTAGGACCAATGTGGCTCTAATCATGCGCTGTCCACATGGCGTTGCAAAACAGAGCGACAGCCTTCTTTGTTCAATATGCAATCCCCCTCTCCCAACACCCAAGTGCCCCCAGACCACCACACTGCCTCCACCATGCTTAACAGATAGCATCAAGCACTCTTCCAGCTTCTTTTCATGGGTCCTGCGCCTCACTCAAGTTGAAGGCCAGCATCACGCAGTCGCCTATGATGACCCTGGTGTTTTATGAGTACTGTTCAATAAACCTGCCAGCTAACTTTAGCTCTTTTATTTCTTTGTGAAGCGACACACAAAGATCAAGCTTTTTATAAACGCTGGACAGGACACTAAGCTCGATATCTGTCGTCTGTAGGTCCTCTGTGTCTGTGGATAACTCTTGTTTTTATCTTTTGGAAGGCTGGGTGGATGTGCAGCCAGAGTCCTTGTGGTCTTGTTGATGGCAGTAGTGATCAATAACGGCTTTCCGGTCTGATAAATCTTCACTTTGAGGGTAATCCTTTCCGCGTAAGCCACAGGAGATAAGTAAAAACTAGTCCTACAGTTTTTGTTTTAATCAGTAGGCTTTACTTGTATGCAATGTATGAGCTATGAGTTGTCCTGTTCTCATGATACTCATACTGCCATCACTCTCCACACCTATTCACTTTGATCAACAACCAATGGGGAAACGCCAACACTCGGCCGACCAATGGTGCAACTCCACTCACTCACTAAGTCAGGGACAGATTTTGGTTTAGTGTTTATAGGGCTGGTCACACTTTGGTGACTTCCTTTTGTTTGGTGCTACAATCAGGTCAAATTCTCCTAATACATGAACCATGACCCATCACAACTCATCTTGAAAACTAATGGAGCCATTTCCATTATGTTTGATGTGGATATTGCAGCTTCTAATGCTAAAATCGTACCTAACAAAGCTCAATCTATTCTATTACCTGAGACACTCTCACTACCAATGCAAACAAGTTAACACAAACGTTTCCAATACACACCACAGTCATACTCACTTCTTCTGGAGGCGAATGTAGGCTGTAGAGAGGTTGTTCCATGCTTCTGCATTCTGAAAAGAGGAGGGAGTAAAGGAGGAAAAAAAAGGGAAGGACACAGTAAGGAAGAGGTGTAGTACAATAATAACATTACATATGGAAGGATAAGAAAGGAAGAGAAGAATCCACACAGGCATGCCCAGAGTATATCAAACCATGCAGGGTGGTGTGAAGAAAGAGTATTAGTGTTGCAGATTCTGCTGCGTGTGTTTTCGTGTCTGTGTGTGTGTGTGTGTGTGTGTGTGTGTGTGTGTGTTCTGGACTGTGAATGAAGGAACAGGAGCATTTGATGGGATTGTTATATTTTCTCCATGCATGAACTTGTACTTTTCCACCTTGTGATGTAGTTACTGAAATGTTAAGTGTGTAGGTACTTACATCTGGCTCTAGTCCCACACACCTCTTAAAAGCCCTGGCAGCTCCCTCATAGCCCTCCAGGGCAAGGTAGGCACAACCCAGGGAAAACCACACACCGAGCTACACACACACACAGACACAGACACACACACAAATCCATGTATTAGATCTATGCAGAGACATTTACGGAAAACATTCCAAAAGCAGCTTGTTAGCAAAAATAATCACATCCTAATAAGACTACAGGCTGTCACGGCTCAGTTCCTACCCACAGTTCAGTACGAATCCGGTACAAAAAGTGGGAAAAAACCCAAATGGCGAGGGCCTGTTCATCGCTACTTGCAGCTTTAATTTTTATTTATAATAGGAAATGAATGTGTTCACATTAAACAAATATTAACTGTATCTATCAGATTGAATTGCACTGAATCGTTCCATATTAAAATGTATCGTCCCTGAACCGTGTGGTAGCCCATGTATCTAGATAGGTATGGGATCGTCCTATAAAAAGGAGAGATGCACAGCCCTAGGTATTGTTGTATATGTACATAATGCTACCAGATTAGATAGTTTCTTTATAATTATCCCTTCCAGAAGCACATCTCGCAACCACAACTTTCATATCTGAATTATTACTATTTGTTGCATGTCTTATTTCTGCTTATATTCAAGCTGTTGGATTCCACCAAGCACAGCTGATCACAGACTTGAGATTCCAGCAGCGTTTCAGAAGCAGCTGTCTGTTCTGCTCCAGTAAACATACCAGCCCTGTCTGTTCTGACGGAGTCTCGGCGCATTGCACAGAGCACACTGAGACGGCCAATAGACCGGAGACGGGAGCGCCGCGACATGCCGTGGAGCACGGCCAAGTGCATTCCCCTGCGCCGGTCACCAAGCCATTTTGCTTCTCTGTTCTATTCTAATCACATATAGAGCTGTCTGCCAGTCTGAACCCAACGCTACACACAGTAGGACAGCTACACTACAGGGCAGTACAGGGAAGCATACTGAACAACATATCTGGAATATAACGTTTCCAATAATATAGGAATTATAAATGAATAATCATTTAATGAAGTTTTCTTAGCGTAACAAGAATCTTAGTTTTGCGAGTACATTTTTCAGTTAAACATCAGTGCTGTGCTTGTACCTGCATGCCGTTGATTTGCAGTGAGTGCTCAAAGCAGTCCACGCACTGCTGGAACTCTTTGTTGCGGAGGTGCAGCAGGGCTTTGGAGCGCATGGCTCTGGCACTGCGGCGGCCCGACAGCTCCCACGCACGGTCATAGTACTGATGCTCCCTCAGGATGTCTCCCAGCAGGCAGTACAGACTGGGCATCTCCTTCTTCTCCAACTCCCGGCGAACTATCTCCTCAGCCTGGGCAAATAGACGGGACGGAGAGGGACGGTCCGAGTGGAGGACGAGATGGATAAGGAAGGAGACCGTCATTGGAATGGGAATAAAGTAAGGGATGAAGAGACAGATATTAGGAACTGGGAGGCAGTGTTCGTCATGCAGTACTAACAGAATAAAGTTACACAGGTAATACATATGGAATGCCAAGATGAGGTGTGGATTTGGGAAAAGAGTTCAAAAGAAAAACAAATGAACCCTCTGGGGTCGACACAGCTCAGCAGGATTAGAATAAAGATGTTGTGTATTTAGATAGATAGCATCACATTGGCACCGGTAAAAAAGTGCTTATGTTTAAAAAACGGTAGCCAACCTTACTTGATAAAACCTTGTGATGCTATTGATCTAAATACCGGTACCTGAAATTCAGTTCTGGTACCCAAAGGTACATTTTTCGGTACTTTCCCTCAGTAATAATGAAAAATGTACTTAAGTTGTAAAAATAATTCCAAACCTATTCATCCTATTTACTTAGAACATTTTGTTCTTTATTAAGAAGATTTACACCCCTCCCTCTCCCCTCCCAAACCCATCCCTACGACCTGTTCAATCAAATAATTATTTCTCACACTGCACTGGAACCTTTATTCTTGTATTTGTATCTTATTCTATTTAACCCCCCCACCCACCCACACACACACACACACACACACACACACACCCCTGTTCTTATCTTATCTAGACTATACAACTGGCTGTACCAGATACAGCATTCTGCAATTAAAGATAATACACAAAGCTTCTATCACACTCTGTACACAGATAGATAATGGAGATAAATACCCATACACTGGCACGTTCTTGCTGGCATAGCTGCCGATAGAAAAATTATAGTAACAAACATCTATTAGGGCCATCACTGTGTATTTGTAAAATGTGGAAGAAAATTCTATATTTGATCTGTCTGAATTAAAGCTCATTTTGTACTCTACTGTGATGGAGGCATTAATGGAGCCACTGTACAGCTGAAACATGACACAGCAACATCCAGCAGACCTCAGGGGGACATGCGGGGTGTGTGTGTGTGTGTGTGTGTGTGTGTGTGTGTACCTTGCCGTGTTGGCCCAGCCTCTCATAGCAGATAACTACATCCTCCCAGAGCTCCAGCTTCTCATATAGGAGCAGAGCTGAGCTGGTGCAGCCGAGGTCCGTTAGCAAGCTGGCCAGCTGTTTCTGGAGACGGAGAGAGAACGTGACTCAGAGGCTACCACGGTCCGTGTACTTGGCGGCCAACGGATTTTCGTTTTGAAAGGAAAAAAACAAAAACGAAAAATGGCCAGTTTCCCAATTACTTTTTTAACCTCCAAAAATCACATTTATGTTGATTTTATATCTTATTTATACTTATTATCTTGACAGATATTGTTGTATTAAATCGGAGTCTTTTGCGATTTGATAAGGGAAAGCCATATCATGGTTTCGATTTTAGTTTGACAGATAATTGTTTGAAAATTACTAACGACCTTTTAACTGCTGCTGCTGTTATAGTTCTAGACTGCTGGGGGACTTCCTTCCTTTGACACACTGAGCTGCTCTCTCCTCTCCCTTTCTATTACTGTTACTATTACTATTACTATTTGTGTGCAGCCCGTCCCAGAAATGCTTGTTACTAATCCTAGCTTCTGTGGAGTTTACTCCCTGGAGTCCTTATGCTTTTTTCCCCCAGCGTATTTCCTTGGAGAAAGTTGGCATCAAGATCCTGGTTGCAGCTGTCGCCGTGGTCCTGCTGCACTCCCTGCTGAGCTCAGCGATGCCCTGCAATGTCATGCTGCGTCCTGCTGAACCCTGCAGCTTCCCGCTACATCCAGTCACTGTTCCATTATTAATGTGACTACTATCTCCACTGTTCATCACACCCCCAACCGGCTCGTCAGACACTGCCTACCAAGAGCCTGGGTCTGTCCGAGGTTTCTTCCCAAGAGGGAGTTTTTCCTCGCCACTGTCGCACTGCTTGCTCTTGAGGGAATTACTGGAATTGTTGGAATTGTTGGGGCTTTGTAAATTATAGAGTGTGGTCTAGACCTACTCTATCTGTAAAGTGTCTCGAGATAACTTATGTTATGATTTGATACTATAAATAAAATTGAATTGAATTGAATTAGATACTTTGACAAAGCAATGGCGCAAAACAACGTTAGAGACCTTTTATGTGAAAATGAGAAGTTTTGAAAATGTTTTTGCTTCATTATTATTATTATTAGACTATGATGGTTGTCTTGTTGTGTAGACTCATTTTTGATGAATGAGAGCAGTCAGCGCTAATCTCCTGTGACCACTTCATAATAAAAGTCAACTTGTGTTTCGCCACAAGTCCCTGCTGAGCACACCACCTCCGCACACTCCTCTCAGAAAACCCCCGTATCGTTCCAAACTTTGAACCCAACGCAGCTGCTATATCCCCACAAGACATCCCATTCTTTCAGTTTTCTAATATAAAACTAGCATATTAGTCAAAAAACATTTTTACGTCCGTATCATTTCTAACTGTCCATGGTCTCATTGATGTCCAAATGATTTCCGGGTACGCAGCCGCTTACTACTTACGATCGCTTCCGGGTCACGAAAAAAATGAATGAGGAATAAGATTTAATTTCCGAGTTCCATCAACAAACACATCAAAGACAATCGGATAACGAGATAGTTTTTCGTTTTCCGTTTTTTAATATCAAAACAAAAAACGAATAATGGGTTGTTTTCAGTTTTTTTGTTTTCCTATTTACTAATGGTAATTGGGAAACTGGCCGTTTTTCGTTTTTGTTTTTTTCCTTTCAAAACGACAATCCGTTGGCCGCCAAGTACACGGACCCTACCACCATGCTAGCTGCTTTAAATGTTGTCAGCACGCTCACATGCGCACAATAAAAATACTGACATGCGGGTGTTTAGCAAATGTTCAGCATCTTAGTTTAGTGTGTTAGTGTGCTGACATTTGATAAGCAGCACTAAACAAAAACTACAGCTGAATGATGGAAATATCATTAGTTTGCAGGCCACTGGTCATAAACCATTGTTTCACCAAAGATACTACAATTCATCCTCAATGTCTGAACCACATCTCATGGCAATCCATCCAATACAGAAACGGCAATTTCTATATTATTTTTATATAGCAGAGATATTCACAAGTCATTTCTTGGAAGTCCAAGTCGAGTCTCAAGACTTTGAGCTCGAGTCCAGGTCAAGTCTGATCTGATCTGTCCCTAACACTGTATTGTTAAATCTTATGAATTCAAAGCATGTCCTGTAGCTACCATCCATACAGTACAGTATCAAACAGTTGTAGGATAACTTTATGGGGTCTACTTAACACATCCATCTAGCCCTCAGACCTGGTGAAATATTAACCTAAGTCTGTCACATCATATGGATACAACCATAAAGATGCAAGTTGCCTGTTCCCAGCATTAGCACAACACTTTGCGATGGTTAGCTTGTTACCTGTGACGATATATGCTAAATGTAACATCTCTTTCACTCAAAAAATTGTCTAAGTGAAAATCAAGAGAATAGTGGCAGCGCCACACCAGTTACAGAACAACATGCATCTCAGTGTCAGTCCAAATTACGCACAATAAGCAGTTTGAACTCATTGATGTAATACCATTTATTTTCTAAGTGTTAGTATGCGCAGTGAAACTGAGTCCAGCGCGAGGGAGACCCGACTCAGAGGAGGAGAGGTTATGGCCAGCGTCTCCGCGGCAGGTGACAGTGCGCACGGATCCGCTGCGCCACGCATGGATGAAATAATGAAATAGTAAATAGGACTACAGTAACAGAAAGATGTGCAGAATTAAGACAGTCAAGACGGCCCAGTGTTTGGTGGACCGGGTACACCTTAATAGCCTACAAATCATCCACGGGATCAATTACACATCACATGAGTTTGCCCCCCCCGACATAGCGTTTGTTCCTGGGGAGATGGATCTGTGCGTCCCGCCTCCTGTGATACAATGTGCCTGTTCCCAGCATTAGCACAACACTTAGTGATGGTTAGCTTGTTACCTGCGATGATATATGCTAAATGTAACGTCTCTATCATATTATCCAGTGACTGACCTATCTGGGTGTGTTTTGAGATGCCTGATGAAGTCTGACGTTGTTGATCTGGCATCATGTATCTTGGTGGCACACGCCTTGCATGTAACTGTTGGCTTACTGACACTGTTTACCAAGTTATTGAAAGCAAAACTAATGACAAACGGCACAACGCCAGGAGGACTTGGTGTCGCCATCGGCAATGCATTTTTTCATATGTGAGCGCACGCACATAAGGCATAACACATGTGTTACGTTGTACATTATGGTAAAGGGCAGGGGACATGCAGCTCGTCATTACAAATAAACCCAAAGAGCTTTACAGGGCAAAGCATAAACAGGAATTCAGAATACAGAAAGCATCAACACAACAAGACACAAATAAACAAGTGCGACCCTACAAATTCACACCCAGACATACATACTGCAATTAATCAAATCCCTGAGAGAATAGTAAGGTTTTGAGTTTTCGATTTTACATTTGAGAATGTGGACCCAGTTGTGATGGAGCTCACGTCATCAGGCAGCTTGTTCCAGAGAGCAGGACCACTGTAACTAACAGCAGGATTTTGAAAGTGATTCTGTATTGTACCGGGAGCCAATGAAGTGGTTTAAGTACTGTTTAAGTAAAATTTATGTGAATGTGTAAGGACTTGGATAATCCTGCAAATAAAGCGTCAGTCTTGCCTATATTTAGCTGTAAAAGGTTTCTGGATATCCAGCAAGTAATATCATAAATACAGTTAAGTAGTTTGTTAACAGAGCTGAGATCATCGGGGAAAGCAAAATGTACAACGGTGTGTCATAGGCATATGAATGGTAGGATATATTGGATTTCTTTATGATAATACCAAGCGGGAGCATGTACAGATTGAAGAGCAATGGTCCGAGGACTGACCCCTTTGGAACCCCAGAGAAGATTTCATTTGTTTCTGAAGATTTAAACATGGAGCGTTTTAATTAAAATGTTGTGGTCAACCGTGTCAAACGCAGCCGGAAGATCAAACAGTACTAAAATCGAGTTCAATGTCACGGTTTATCTTGAGGTCATAAATTACTTTTATGATAGCGGTTTCTGGGCTGTGATTGACTCTGAATCCCAATTAGTATGCATCATATACAGTATATTGTGAATTGAATGACATTCATCCAGTTATTTATATAAAAAATAAAAAAGTATTTTGCTTATAAAAGGGAGATTGGAAATTGGTCTGTAGTTATTTTTTAAGGATTCGTTTTTTTGGCATCGTAGGCCTTTATTTGATAGGACAGCTTAGACGTGAAAGGAGAGAGGGAATGACATACAGCAAAGGGCCGCAGGTGGGATTTGAACCTGCAGCCACTGCAGAAAGGACTGAGCCTCCGTACATGGGGCACACACTCTCCCAGGTGAGTTACCCAGGCGCCCGGTCTGTAGTTATAAATTATACCTAGATCCAGATTTTCACTCAAAAGTCAGGCGTTTATAAACCAGGAGAGTCTATATAATATTTCACGGCAATCCATTCAATATTTGTTTAGATATCACAGTGTGGACCAAAGCTGCAAACTGACCAACATCACTAGTGTCTAAACATAATGACTATATGAAATAATGACTACAGTACTGTAAAATAAATGGCTGCCTAGTCAGCAGTTATGTAACATATTTTTCACTGTGTTGTGGAGTTACAGGCCTGAACAGTATGTAACGTAGAAAATTATTTCATGAAAATAAAGTACAACACACACACCGAGAAAAAAAAAAATCACACCCCCAACCATAAATAGACCTTCAGTGCTCTGTCACATGCAGGTCATGGTTTTCCAGTGTAAAAAAAGCATCACAGCACCTGCTGCAATCATCTGCCTCCACCCGCTTTCATGTCCTCAGGCAGCAATAGGGACTCTTCAATTCCAGCTTTATTGCGGTTATTAGTTATTACTGGGTGATGTCTTCTCCCCACCTGATATTTCTCCCTCTCTCCAACACTCCCCCTCCTTCAATCTATTGGACAAGTCTACATCTTTCTATTACAGCTTTTACTACTTCCTCTTTTTTATTCTGCCCCCTACCCTGCGCTGTGTTAGAATGTCTCATGTTTGTCTTCAAAGATCTAATGATGCTTTGTTGTATAGCAAATGTGGCACGCAATGTCATTAGAGCAATTTGCTACAGCTCTCTGAAACCTTTATACATCCCATGTCCCATGTTGCTTCAGAGTTGTCACCTTCTGCACGAAGAGCAATACTTGGGATTATACCAAAAACTGAAAATGAACATTTTCTAACTGAAGGCAAGTCAGACTGTGACTGTAACTGACCCAAGAGGGATTGTCCAATCAAAGCTTAGAAACTGTAACTACTCACAGCAGGTCTGTTAAGCTTTGGATTTCTCCACATGTTGTAGCCGTGTGCACAGAGCAGTAGTAAGAGAGATACTCTGCATCCAAAGAGTTTGGAGGGATGCGTCTTTAAGCAAAGAAATAGATTAAACTGTGTTTATCTGCTCTAATGTAAGCCGCTAACATTAGCAAGCTGGCTAACTAGCTTCCCACTTACATGGGTATAGTGATCTAGCATTACTTTGAAGGCAAATAGTTAACATTGCATTAGCTAAGTACTTTATTTTGTTGGGTTACAGATAAAATTAGAAAGTTCCCGGTAAGGAACAGAACAGTGACTGTGTGGGACTAGAGATAGAATTATCATCACTATATCATCAGAGTTAAATGCTAGTGCTAGCAGCTAGTAAACACCTAAACAGCGATATGCATGTCTTCTAATGATACTAGGGCCAACTAGCTAACTAACTATATAGTCCTGCAACACAAGAACAATGCTGCTGATTATTTCCATGTCTTCTGCATGTATCATCCTCGAGGATGCTGGCTGGTTGGACCAAAGTGTTGGACAGACCAACCGACAGTTGTTGGAGAGGATGAACGCCACTGACATTACCTCTAACCCCTATTTTCCACCAGGTTTGCTGCTCAGCGTACGTTCCAGTTTATTCCATGGAGTGCTCGGAGTGGGAGGTAGATACTAGCTAATAAACACGTGTTTGTTATGTAAAGCACTTGTAGGGACAATAAAATCTGCGAGTCAAGCAGCAAGACGCTCCACTCCGAGACGCTCCCGGTGTGGTATGACGCGTGGCGGAGGACGGAACAAAACCGGAACGCAGTACAGACGTGCCCAGACATCCATGGTTCCCAGATGACATATCCTACTCTTCTGACTTTTCACCTGACTCACCATGAGTTTGACATTTTCTCTGTCAGCCCAATACTTTGGTTTAAACTACTGACATTCCCATTAGCCTCAGCTCTATGTTATGTTCTGTAGTGCCAATACGCAAAGGTTAGAATGCTAACATGCTAAACTAAGACCACGCTTAACTAAGCATATTTTGTTACAGGCCAAAATAATAAATTGCCTTTTTGTGTCACATACATTTGTTTTAGTACATTTCATTGATAATGAATACAAACTTAAAGAATAACAACATTGTTTTCATTAAATAACAGCTAATAGTTAAGAAACATATTAGCAAATACAAATATGGGACTTTCTGGGAAATTCTCCTAAGTGACGCAGTAAAAATGCTGGATTTGGAGTCTGTAGTCAGAGTTCTTAATTGACATTTTTTTCCCTGCAACCCAAAATCAAATAAGTAATTTCTTCACAATTTAGCGAGATTTTTTTTATATATATACAGGAACTATAAAAAGATAATGTATTAAAATAATAACACCAAAACATTTAAAAACACAATACTTAACGTATTTATCATAAAGAGACATTATTCAAGCTGTAGGTTAAATGTCAAGTTTATTTGTCAATAGCTATATATTTTGTGTGTGAGTGTTAAACTGGCAGCAGAGGACCGATACAGCGCTCTCACCATTAGATATTTGTTTTGGTAGGATACTAACATTTAACCGCCAGCCAGTGTGGCAGATAGCCCTCCAAAACTTACCCTCCAAACAGAACATCTGCCTGCATCAGGTGCTTGTTAATGTCGGACCCTGCTCATAAACATGAGCATGTTAACGCTGTCATTATGAGCATGTTAGCATGCTGATGTTCATCAAGTCATTGTGAGAGATACATTGGTTTATTAAAAAAGAAAAAGAAAAAAAAAAGGCTTTTCTACCTGGACAGCCCATCTGGGGGGGGCTTGGCAGAAGTAGAACCCCTTCAGCCTCTCGGTCACAGGACAGTTCTTGTCTTCAAAGTGGTCTACTATCGCCTGGCAGAGGAAAACACAAGATGACTTTCTGCAGCTGGGTGGGTTAATGCTTGTTAAGTAGCCCACAGACGGGGAGGGCGGTGTAGCACACGGTTCAATAAAGACAAACCCTACCACTGAACAATCATCCAAGTAATATCCCAGATTTTCAATACATTGGGATAAACTAAACAATAAGCTGATTTTCAAATTCAGGCTCATTTCAAAAATCTGTTTTCAGCTTTTCAACAGATTCAAATAAAAGATGATCCTCTCAGTTTAAAATGTAGAGACTGATGTGTACAATAGTCAGGAATGTCGGGAGCATTTAAACCAAAAACAGACCTGCTTTTTGGGTTTAAACAATGCATGGGGCTGTAGTGGTGAAGGTGCGTTGCCTCAGGTACATGTTAGACATCCAATCATCACAATCTGTTGTTGTGATGATTGGGAGGTTAACAGTAGTAATACAGCGTTCATGTTACAGAGGAATCTACCAGCAATGTTTGCTTCTTGTATTTGATTGGCCAACCTTGTCAGATGACACTCCACTGCGGTCTGGCAAAAGTTGTAGTAACTCTCATGAATATCAAAGACAATGTAAATACTAAATGGATATGACATTACATTTTGTTTTGTGACTTGCTGTCAGAGATTGATTCTGCTGGGATACTGATATTTCTTCCCTGGAGAGTGGTTAGGTGACCCAGGGTAACTAAAGAGTTTGAGACAGCTGAGACACCATCAGCATAAAACAGAAAGTCACAAATCAAGGTGTCAAGTTTATTTTCACACTTATAATTTAGCTTACAAAAATGTTTTCACAAGAGAAACAATCATGTGGATTAAGGCATGGATACCCGACTCGAGGCCGACGGGTCCTGACGGTACCCGACGGGCCGGGTTCGGACAGATATTTAGAAATTATGGTCGGGGTCGGGTCGGGCTCGCTCACATCATTGCGATAAGGCATTTGTTGTAAAATGGTGCTGCGGCTCCTTTTAAGAGAGCTCTGTGTGTGTGTGTGTGTGTGTGTGTGTGTGTGTGTGTGAGAGAGTGAGTGTGTGTGAGTGTGTGAGGTAAGTGGGCAGAAGAGAGATAGCCTAGAGAAAGAGGAAGCATGCGTGTTGTAGATCATGCAACCGGAGCAGAGTTAGTGGTTATTCATGTTATAACGTGGGCCCTGGAGGTAACCAGTCTCCCATGGTTCTCTGATCACGGTCGGAAACAAAGCGATCAGGAAAGGTTAACCCATTGAACATGTTAACAGCTGATTAATGTGCGCTTGTTGCCCCGTGTGCGCTGATATGCTCATCTGCTGACATTTCTGAATGCCTTCCTACAGTTGCTTAATAAAAGCTTTCCACAAACGTAGCCTACATGTGTCATTAGTATGAGAGGAAAAACAAATGAGATTATAACTGTGTCGGGCTCGGACACAAATTTCTTAATGCATGTTGGGCTCGAGCCGGGTTCGGACACGGCTCTGTCGGACACGGGCCGGCCTCGGACAGAAAAATTCGGCCCGATCCGGACTCTAATGTGGATGCTCCGACAGTGTTGTTGTAATTACTTAGAATTCCTTATGGAGGCGACAGACACTACACACTATAGCTTGGGATTAACCATTAGTCAAACCATACTGCATACAGCATTATGCTGATGTATGGTGTATTTCATTTGACGGGATATTTTTGTTGGTATTGACACAAAAACATGGAGTGTGTTTTATTTGTTCAATAAGCCTGAACCTTTCATAGGAAAGCACTCCAACTACATAAAGTACGTCTAAGAAAATGACATCTATTGCTCACAATTTTACTCAGTACCTAGCCTCAAGTCTGAAATGTTTAAGTAAAAAAAAACAAGCACAATCCTTGCTTCATTTATTAATTTCAGTATGAGCACAGCGACTTTATTCCAGCCAGTGGTTTGAGTCTTAGAAGCTCTCGCCTGGCTTTTTCATTATCTCATAATCATGTCTGTATTAGGTTTTCCAAAGCAGTTATTTGGAGCTGTGGTGGATCGATGGATTTGTTTGTGCTTAGGGTTGTTTGGAAAGAGAAAACAACTGCTTTTTAGAACATATTTTTCTGACTCTATTGCACATCTGATGAACAGTTGTAGATTGTTTATACATTATTATCTTACTATGAATCAAGGACCTTCTGTGTGTGTGTCCATTAAATATCTCGACAAGCGTTCATCTGATCTACTTCATACTTGTATTGCTGAGTACCCAATGAACTTGGCATTTGGAATTTAGAGCAGTTTGGACAGCGTTGATTATTAATAAATATGAATGAAACAAAGCACCGGACAATAAAAGGTGAGAAAAGAAACCGTGACCTGTGTGCAGCTGTGGGGCTTCAGGATTTCACGGTTCTCAGTCTTCGCAGCGGGCTACCATTAATATGCCTATTGAGAAATTAATACATCCATATTTCACCCGAGCGTTTCTGACCGATGGATACAGCATACTGACCTAACAACCCAACTTTCCTTCACTTCCCTCAACAAACACGAGCGGGCTTCCTACAGGTCAGGAACATCGTCACTCTGTTATACCTTTATGTTTCACTGAGCAGTGTTCTCATTCCCAACCGCCGCTTTGTCCCTCAGCATCTCTAGTCTAACTGACATACAGAGACAGAACTCACTCCCAATCCTTCCCTGAGTCTCTGGAGCCTGCTCCATTATGGAAAGAAAATCATAATTACGATTATTTAACACAATTACTCATTGACTTTTGGAAAGATGTTGCATTTATGGAACTGAAAACACCTTGAACTGTGAAATGTCCTGTTTTTTTTTCCATTTCCAGAACACAAGACAAAATAATAGTATACTTGCAAAACATAATGCGAAATTAAAATCATGATTAAAGTTCAATTATTAAACAGTCCTACTGGACGGCCCTACAGGTGATGCTCCTCTGTCAGTCATCATCTTAATCTGGCCTCATATTAGACAACTGGCTGTGATTGGTCTGCCCTGGGCGGCTCTGACTTATTGAAGGGGGGCCGGGCATATCTGCCAGAGCAAATCAAACAGATTCATCTAGCTCCCAGTCCAGGTTGGCATTGTGATGAATATAGAAACCATCTTACCTGGGTTTGCATCATGGCTCTCTCCACACATCGGGAGCTCCCTTTCTCCAGTTTGGTCCGGAGGCAAAGCGCAGAGACTTCTACAGCCCAGAACTTAGGCTGAGACAGAATACACTGCAGACAGACATGAGAGGGACAAGGTGTATGACAATCCTTTAGACAGCACTAAATCATTCAAAATGCACAACTAAAAGGACATGTATAGAATATATACATTGTGACTAGGGCTGATTATCGGTCCGTTTTTTGTCAGTTTGCAGATGATCTGTATCAGTGTTTTATTTGCCTGATAACAGATGAAGTTAATGAAGTTAAAAGTGTTCTACTTTGGCTCGGCTACAGCTCTGTGTCTGTCCCTCTGCTTCGGTCTAACTCACCACTGAGTCTGACTTAATGCCCCCCCCCACAACACTATCGGACTCTCTGTTACTGGGTATTATGTTGAAGGTTTTTAATTTATTAAATAATTACTTAAAGCATTTAAACACAGTTTTGTGTTGGAGTTTGTAACATTCAAAAATTTTAATTTTGACTTAAAGACTTTCATTTCAATGGTTAATGATGAAGGTGACCTATTCTATTTTCAGCTTCATACTTGTATCTTGTGATTCTACTAGAACATGTTTACATGCTTTAATGTTCAAAAACACTTATTACTTACTATACTTACTTTATTACTATACTTACTATTTTTCTCATCCTAACCATGGCTGCTGCACCTGTATTCACCCTCTCACGCTCTGTTGGAGCGACTGTCTCTTTAAGAAGCCAAGTCTGCTCTGATTGGTCAGCGTTTCCAATACGCCGCATCTGTGCTCCACTCTCGCGGCCTCTGGACCGTACATGCAGCGGGGGATGACTTTAACTGAGTCACCAAATCTAAAGGCTTCTAAACTGAAAACCACTTTGGTAATCTGTAAGTATTACGGACTAAATTAGTGCTGTGGAAATGTACATTATTTTGAATTTATCAAGATGACAGAAACACGGAAGATTGAGCTTGCATTAACCAAGGAACAGCAGAAATAGAAAGGGTCAGGTAACTCCTGCAGTTGTGGTAAATAAACCACTATTCCAGAATTTACTTGAAGGAATACGCCACTGTTTGTTGAAAAAGGGTTATTCACCGTCTGCTCTATATTTATATAGGTGGTGTAATGGCAAAAATTACATTTAAGCATAATTCCTTGTATTTTTATGTTTTATTTCTACTTTAATTCTCTCACATTATTGAAAGACAGTTTATCTCAGTTTCTGCTTAAATTGCTGAGGTGTCCAGTCTGGAACATTATGTGAGCTGTTTGTCTGAACAGATAAAGGGACAAGGTCACCCTAAAACTCTCATGTTTTCCCATGCCAGTTAAGATGTAACTGGGGGGTGAAAGTCGTACAGGGAGGAGGAGGTGAGATGGCTCCAAGATGTCTCTTGTATTTCTCTGATTGTCTTCATGTGTATCAGATTGCCTGTAAGAACTGTAGCGTCATAATAATCTAAGTGCGTGTGTGCTGTCACTCTGAAGATGCATATAAGCCTAGTGTTCTGTTCACTCATTTGAGAAACTGACTCCACACTGGGCTGCGGCCTTTTGTGAAATCATGTTGCTCCTATATTTGCAAATATATCTTTTTTAATAAAATACAAAAACCCAACTTGGTGTTTAGTCTCAGTCTGTCTTATTTGTTTCAATTTACTAAACTCTGAAATTTCCCCCCCTGCTGCAAAGGAAACTTCCATAACATAATGGCCATTTTTTTTTATTTATTTTTTTTATTAAAAAAGGAAACTTCCATAACAGTGGGCAAACGCATTTTTGTATCAGTGCGTGCATTGTCTTAGTCCGGCAGCACCGCCACTAGCTTAGCTTAGCGTAGTGAATGGAATCCCTTGTTGCCAGTTGGAACCCCCAACTTCTGTCAACATACTGGTGTGAATATTAGCTGGCTATTTTTCCTACAGTAGACAGTGAATGGCGATGGAGGATTTTGTGAGAGATGAAGAGGATGACTTCTCAGACAGTCAAGATCCAGAAGCATAGCTCTACGAACCAGAGTTCTCAGAAGAGGAGCTGCGTGCTTTGGAAATAGAACGACAGGAGGAGGAGGTTAAGATCGCTCAACAGCCCGAGGACGTGAGGATGAGAGCTGATCCACCTTCCAGTCCTCGCCTTTTTTTTCGGTGCCATAAAGTCATCTGGAAAAAACGCTGAATGGACCCAATAAACAGCTGTCCACAGAGAAAGTGATTATTGTAAACATGACGCATGGTTATTTTAGGGGATAGATTGACCCATATTAGACCTGTACTCAGAGTTGCTGCGTGATATCTCTGTGCCCGAGTAGCAGTGCTTCGGTTGTGCTTCCACCCAATATAGTCCCAAATCAATATCTGCCTAGGAAATGGTCTAGTCTTAATCTGCATTGCTATTTGTACTTGTTGTGAATACGCAGGCCACAAGAAGTAATTAGGTTGTTTTTTTTGTTGTTGGGACACTTTTACTCACGACATGCTAACGGCAACAAAGGATTCCATTCACTACGCTAAGCTAGCGGCGGCGCTGCCGGACTAAGACAATGCATGCACAGAGACAAAAATGCATTTGCCTACCTATATAAATATAGAGGAGATGGTGAATAACCCTATTTCAACAAACAAACCCCATATTTAGCTTCCACACAGACACTGCTTTCTGAATGAATTCCGTAAGTTTATTCATTTCAGTATGCCCCTTTAGATTTAGATTTAGTCTCTTCATTATCCTGCTAGTTCACACTACTGCATGAGAAGAGAACTTCCACAGCAATAAAGAGTGTGGCTTACTATTACTATTTTTAGGTAAAAAAGAAAAAACAGTGACAAACTGTAGAGGTCTTGAAAACGCACAACCTGGTGGAAAACCATACACACAATAGTTCAATAGTTTCAGTTTACACTGAAATTAATTTTGCGTTCCAAAGCAGCCCATCAAAAAGAAGAAATAAAAAGAAAAATACACACAGAGCTAGACAACAATTACACATGTAGTACAAAGATGAAGACATATCAACAGCCATGAAGAAGAAGAACCATGTTACATGATATCTTCTGATCCAGATCTGAATTGGCAGCAAACTGGTTTTGGTTTAGCAACAGGATACACTGATGTCCAAAAGAGTTCTTGAGGTCAATGACAATACAAAAGACCAAAGTTCCCTTTTATTCTGCCTCCCCACATCTAAAGCAACACAGGGCCCACTGTTTGCTGTGCTCTGTAGTGAGAAGTCATCTTAGGTGATAAGATCACCTGATTGTTAAAACCTACTACTGTACAGCCTGAGACCCCTGTGTGTGCTGTGGTGATGATGTGATGTATAATAGCTGGGGAGGCTTAGTGGAACAGCTTCAGATAAGCTGATTAAAGGGATATCACGCTGATCTCCTGGCAGGTAGACACCAGGGAAGAGCACTCTCGCTGTTTATATGAGCTCAGGTTTTGGCTCACTTTAATTAGAACAAGTTATACAACAATGACTTTCTAGCTACAGTACATTCATCACCATGGAAATATGCACTTAATTTGATGCATGGTTTTAGGGGAGATGAACAAACACTAATGATGTTTGTGGATGCTTAGCGAGTCTTGCTGGAGTCATTAGTTCAACAGTAAATTGTCCCAATTAGACAGTTATTGCTCTAGCATCATCAATCACTGAGAGACTCAAATCAAATGATAAGGCACACCAAGCATTTGTCATGCGCCTGTCATTTGTCATGCGCACAAATGAACAATAAGGTCATTTCAAAAAGCAATGACAATAGTACAGTAGTGTGATAGAAACTAAAATTTACTTAATATTTTTATTATTAGGATGGACTATTTTCTGCCATGCTCAATGAAAGTAACGCCATCAGTTAGTTGCACTGACCACCCACTCAATATTTTTGGGGCTTTTTAGTTAAGGGTTTTTTAGATATAATTTCAACATGATTCTAAAATAGCATGGAGAAAATTTGAAAGAATGCACGGCCACTCCATACAGGCTTCAGGATCTGGCATACCCAGGCATAGATCATAGGAACCTCCAACTTGGATCAGGAAATGTTGTTAGCAGCTGGATTAAACAGCTTACATTAAACAGTGTAAAGTGTGACTGTATTTCCCTGGAGAGGATTCCAACAGCGGCTGCCAACGTCAGATAAACAACACATATGGTGCGTTCACTTGAAACTCGCCAGCCTTTTGGTGCATTCATAGTTATTGTAAAATACCCTTTTCCCATCTGGTGCTTGTTTTTGTTGTTTAACAGCAATTCACTGGTGAAATAATTCATTGTTATAAGTTATTGTTATTACATTATTAATCAAACATTTAATTTTGACCATATGGCCTTAGCAATAAACAAGCTGTTCTTTAATGTCACATCTCAGTTTAATATTCCACGGTCCTCTTATTTCTTATTTTTACAATTAAGATTTCTCAGGAGTCTTCTGACTGATCATCCTTTAGATTTTTTAATCCATTTGCAAAGTCTTGTGGTTGGGTTTCAACATTATGGAAATTTTGACTGTACTTGGAATAGAGAGCTTGGGACTTATTGTTTTCCACCATATTGTAATACAATATAAGCACATCTGACTGGTGGCCTGCTCTGCTGGCGACCCAGACTAGTGCTGCTGGTGCATATATGACTTTTTAAAAGTTTTTTTTTTTTTAAATCGTTTTTTAATTGTCTAACTTTTACTGGTCTGTGTCGTGTGACTGCAACTAGTGTAAGCTGGGCTAAACACCATGGCGACGTATATACAAGGACTTTGGGGGAAGTGGAGCTTCTGCTATGTTCCACCAGAGGAGCACTGCTGTTCCTTTGTTTCATGGGATCCTGCTGATCTGGAGGAGGTAAAAATACAACCGGCAAGAGGCAGACAACGGAGGAGAGGCAGAAGAAGGGGAATACGGCAGCACCTCCGACAACGAGGAAACAGACCACCGCTGCCCTGTGCATGTATGATACTCAATAACATAAGACTGCTGAAAAACAAAATAGAGGAACTCCATGTTAACAGCAAGGTGTGCTGGGAATACAGGGAATCAAGCTATATGGGGTTTACAGAGACTTGCCTCCATCAGGATATTTCAGACTCTCTCATCAAGCTCGAGGGTTTCTCTCTCAGCCGGGCGAACAGAACAGCACTGTCAGGGAAGAGCCCAGGGGGTTGGCTCTGTCGCTTTCTGAATGACAGCTGGTGTGACTACTACACTGGGACGGAGACTGTATGCACAGCTAACATGGAACTATTGTGTCCGTCACTGAGACCCTTCTAGCTTCCTCTGGAGTTTCGAAATGTTTTAATCTGTGCGGTGTATGTTCCAGGGGGGACGCGGCAAAAGCTGCAACTAGAATGTTCACCAACGATTGCAATGCACACCCAGAACCTCCATTTTCATTTTAGGGGATTTGAACGACTGCAAACTGGAACTATCCCTCCCTGGATTGTTGTTGGTGACAAGAAAGCTTTAGATAAATGTTATGGAAACATAAAAAATACTTACACTGCAAAACCAAAGCCCCCTCTGTCAAATTCTGACTATAATACTGTCCAGCTAATTCCTACCTACAAGACTGTTCTTAAACTAGTAAACCCCAGAACAAGACAGCGACTGTATGGGATAGAGATCGCATGGAGACACTTAAAGGATGCTTCCTCTGCACAAACTGGGACATATTTTATAATCTGGAGATTGATGTGGCCACTGAACACAGTGTGGTTACCAAAAAAATTAGTAGTGTACCCCAACAATAAGCCTTATGTAACTAAGAGTGTAAAGGACTGCATCAACAGGAAAAAGATAGCTTTAAAAAATAATGACCGGTGAAAAAATTATGCAAAAGGAACTCAACCACAGGTTGAGGGATGCCAGGAAGCATAACAAGGTCATTTTAGAGCAGAATGTTCAATGAACTCTAAAAGCTGTGGTACTATGAGGGAAATAACCAACATGAACACAACTAAGAAGCACCTTATTACTGATGATCTGGAAAAAGCAAACAAACTGAATGACTTTTGAAAAACATGATTTTTTTTGTAATAATGTAATGTAATACCTTTTAACGGATACATGTTGTAGTATTGCGGTTGACCCAGACAGGATTCAGTTCATTCTTAAACATATATGCACTAAAAAATCCACTGGCTCAAATGGCAATTCAGTGCTGCTCCTAAAGGCATGCACTCACTCCAGCTTGGATTCAAATACTTTTCCTGCCCTCTGGAAAGAATCCATTATAGTTAAACTGAGTATTATGGACTTTGTCCCTGATGCAATGACGTCTGTGACGTAACGTCCCCGTTTTAGTCATAGGTGGCACTTTTAAATTAATTTTTTTATTGTTCTTCCAAGTCATGGCAATCAGGCAAAACATAATTAACACACATCAATATCTATTTAGAACTATATTTCCCCAGAAAATTCCATAGACTTTCATGGATAAAGTGTGCCTTCTCTAATGCTGGATTCTCAAATTAATTTCCCCACTTTTGGATCTAGTTCACTCCCTGCTCGCAATGTATTCAAGTTTGTAATAAATCTTTTTTGCCTTCCGGCTCAGCTCTCTTTTCGCCAAAATGGTGCAGTACAGAAAATGCAATACCGCCTCTGCTGCATTGTCCCCTCACTTGAGTACAAGACCCCTAGGTACTTGAACTCCTTCACTTGGGGGTAAGGTCTCCGGTCAGGGTGGAGATATAATCTCTCCACCTATTCCTGAGTCTTTCCCAGAGGCCTTTTCCCCAGCTGGACAAGCCTGGCAAAACCACCCTAGGGAGGGGCCCAGGGGGCATTCTTACCAGATGCTGAACCACCTCAGTCATCTCCTTTCCACGCAAAAGGAGCAGTGGCTCTACTCCGAGTACCTCACAATGACGGGGGTTCTATCTCTAAGACACGCCAGCCACCCTCCTGAGCAAACCCATTTCAGCAGCTTGTAGCCGCAATCTAGTTCTTTCGGTCATGACCCAGCCTTCATGACCATACAGTAGCTGAGGGTACTGCTAGGTCCTGGAGATATTGAATATGACAAAGGTATATTTTCATGTTGTACACAACATTGGTGGCCTGAGTGTTAAACCTCAGCCACCACCCGGAGCACCTCTCTCCAGCCCTTAATGACTCAGTTTAGAGAAGACTAGGGGTGTAACCGTACACAAAAGTCAAGGTTCAGTTTATACCCAAGTTTAGGAGTCAAGGATGCATTTCTTATTTATTTATTTCAAACAGACTGTTCAAAGACAGACAAAATCCTCTTGCTGGGTATTGAGGTAGCATTTGGCAGTTCTTCCAGCTCCATTATTTCATTTGCGCTAGCCAAAGTGTGACTGACTCGCACGCCAATCCACTTGTTGTGCTAACCTCGGCACATGTTGCTAACGACGTGCAGCTAAAAGCTTCTGGCAGAACTCACATTTCTGAACGTTCCACATTACATTAATCTACTTACTGTGTATTCTGTGTGCAGTTGACTGTGACCCCTGTACCGTGATGGTTCACTACAAATACACAAACCCTTACAGCCCTAGAGACAGCTTTGTTTGGTAGCAGACTTGACTTGGCAGGGTGAGAAATGATTTGTTGTGAGGTGCTGGTTATGGTGATCAAAACTGAGCAGAAGTGAGAGACATCCAGACTGACTGCACAGTGTGCACTGAGCTGAGCTGGCACAGCAGAGACATGGCAAGCTGTGTCAGGTGGGAACAACAGTGCAACAATTTATGACTTGGCTGTGAGTTTTTAATGGAATACAGAGATGATGTACCATCTCATTTGTCATCACCTGCAGAATACCGTACAAATAGTGATTTGGGCCTTTATTTACCTCTACTGTGGTAGTCTTAATAAATTCAGTATGATGTACATTTCCACAGCACTGATCCCATCGGCAGATTCATGTCATACTCACCACTTTGCTACTCACAGTTCTGTTCTCTTTAATAGTTTTTATT
Organism: Perca fluviatilis; assembly: GCF_010015445.1. NCBI lineage: Eukaryota > Metazoa > Chordata > Actinopteri > Perciformes > Percidae > Perca > Perca fluviatilis. Next base: position 36,429,495 of record NC_053130.1, on the reverse strand, counting down.
CAATAATTATTTCAACTCCCTTTAACTTTTGTCATTAATCAGTATAGTGAATAAAACAGTAATTATGTTAGAAAAGAAAAATGGACTGTGTTGTACTGATGGAGTCGGTGCTGAATTAACCATGTAGGCCATTATAGTAGGTTAAATGCCTTTAAGCAGCTTAGATGGCACAATCCATCACTTTATTTGTTGACTTTTAATTTGAAATACATGCAGAGAAGGTTACGTTTTATTGACAAAGGCTTTGAAGCAATGGCAAAAAGAGATAACTATTAAATAACTATTAATGCTTTTTACCTGGCTTTTATAAGCAACTGGCCTGAATTTGTTTGCGCTGACCATTTCCATTAGTTGTGACTAGGTCATTATTTGAATACACACTTTTTGGGAGTATTTACAGTACAATGTTTTGCAACTAACATTTCAATATACAAGTACACTTAAACATAGACAAACTATTATACTAATATATTGGAGAACTTCTTACTTCTACGGCTTTGAATTTCTATATATCATAACGTACATATGATACAATAACATACTGCCCAAACAGGAAGCAAAGGGAAGCTAGACTGACCATAAATTTACCATATATACCAGCCATAACAACTCCAAGGCAATAAATTAACCTTCCTAACATCTTATACTTTCTTTCTGACCTGGGATTTCCAAAATCCATATTTTCCTTTACAATGGACATGATCCTTCATCTCTCTCAACCTGATTTATGAGCCAATCAGGCTGTGGACAGGGATCAGACAGATAGACAGTCAGACAGATGAGACCTGTGAGGATATGCTGTACGGTAATGCCTATTGGTCTTAAGGTGGGACCTGGACATAAGTGGGATCACTGAATCCTGTTTGCCCTCCAGCAGCTGGTGGTGTGCTGATCAGCTGTAGGAACCCATTTTCTTTACTGACTGAACCCTTTGCTGGTTAAAGCAGATGGCCGGCCACATAGAGCCTGGTCCTGCTCGAGGATTTTTCCCGTTAAGGGGAGGTTTTACCTGCCGGCAATCACCAAGCGCTTGCTCATGGGGGAATGTTGGGTCTATGTTAAAAAAGTGTTATGAAATAACTTCTGTGATTTTGCACTGTATAAATAAAATCCACTTGACTTGCTGATTGAACCCTGTGCACTCTGCCCAGTCTGGATCAATGGAAGTACAGTTATTGAATAATTGCAGGACAGAGCAGGATGTCCCTCGCATTCTGCTCTCTGCGTGTTGCCGTTCACTGTGGGAAACAAACTTGTAGCTAGTGAGCTACACGCTGACAATGTCGAGTTTTGAAGAAAATTTGGATGGAGAAACAAGGCCGGTCTGCTTGGTTCTTTCAGGGAATGATTGTAAAGATCTACAAAGAATATGTTTAGGAGCATTTCCTCTCTAACTGGGATGTTTTGGGACTGATTGGTGGGATTGCTGTGGATGAAGTACACACGGAGATCCACTGGTAAGAGCCAATGAGGTTTAACCATGTATCAGCTCATTTAAATAACTCACGTCACTATACTGGGTCAACAGCTAACTTCATGTAATATTGTATGAGGTGTTTTCTTTTGCGGGGTGCAAATATTCCACCAAAACAAGTTCCTTCCAGAGACTATTTAGCAAAGCCACCGTCGCTGCGTCCGGAGTGCTATGGGCTAAGGTCTGGCAATGCTAGGCTACACTCGACCTACTAACTCTCAAACCTTTTCTCTATAACAAGATCTGGAGAACGTCCATAACTGTTTGGCAGTTATATATTCCCTTGATGATGACATTCTGTAAGCTGATTCACTTTTATATTAATGGTTAAGGATCATATAGACAATGTCTTTTTAAACTGCTGTATGAGTGAAAAACTCAGGTAATAACTGACACATCAGCACTAGGTCCAGATGGTTCTCCAGGAAAGCGACAGTTGTCATGGATCGATGAAGACAGCTAGACATGTGACAACCATCTAACCAGCCTGCAGATTCCTGGATCTACATGTAGGCTGGGAAGATGCCTGCTCACAGAGCCAGCAGCTGCCTGCAGCTTTTTATCCTTTGCAGTAACAATACAACAGTAACAAGCTCATTGTTCCAACTGAGATCCCAGCTGGAAGGACGCATGATAACTACGGTCCAACTTTTCTGAAAGTGATGAGCACAAAACAGGCCAAATACCACATGTCAAACTATTTTTTTTTTTATTGATATGGACAATGAATAGCATCATTAACTACAATATGGATGATTAAACAAGCTGGAACTACAGGACATTTATTTTTCATTGTTTCTGAGATAATTTATAATAACAAATAATGTATACTGTTTATTAATCACCAGTGGGTATTTTTTATATATATATATAATGATATTTTTATTGCCAAGTTAGCATTGTTTGAGAGGTCTGTGTTATGACAACTTGACATTAACCTGAACAACATAAAGTCATAAATATGTCATAGCAGGCCTAATTATCAAACTTTAAGAAACTATCTATCTTTATAAGTTAATATTACATTAAACTGTCATTAAGTGGTTGGTTCTTACGTTGGCTGTCATGAGACCATTATGATTGGGTCATGAATATTTTTCCTTGACCTCATCCCCTACAACAGTGGTGCAACGCCGACACACGGTCCTCGTCTTCTACACAACTCTGTCTCTGCAGCGGTTGTAGCTGACCAGGAACCTGCAGGCAGCTCTTCCAGCTCCGCCATTACATTTGACTCGCACGCCAATCAGTTTGTTGTGCTAATCCTCAGCACATGTTGCTAATGGCATACAGCTACAAGTTTCCACGCGGAACTCGCTTGTGAACTTTGGTTCCACTTTTTGTACACCCAGAGCCGGGCAGCCCTTTGCACGTACACAAAATGAAACTTGCAGGTTAAATTATTTATCACAGAGCTCTATAGGTTTTGACTATTTTGAGACATATGACTGCATCCATAGACTATAGGCTTATGTTTAGCCAGATCTAATTTTCTCCGCAAAGCGAAAGCAAATTTAGTTTGATATGTTATTTTCTACATTTTATATTTTTTGTATTTTCTTCAATTTCTAATTATTATTATTTCTTGTTAATGTTAATAATATTTTAAGATTCCATAGAAACTTTTTTTAAGATTAAAATATTCGATTCTAGAAAATATTCTATTCAATTACTATTGTTTGCATTTACCTCATTACATTGTGAACACAAAACGTTGGATGAAGCGTCCGGGTCGGAAAAGTGAAGCCAACGCTGAAGCTCCTTAAAGCTGCATTCTCTCTAACTTCCAGCAGGGGGAGTCTCCTTAAAGCTGTATTCTCTCTAACTTCCAGCAGGGGGAGACTCCTTAAAGCTGTATTCTCTCTAACTTCCAGCAGGGGGAGACTCCTTAAAGCTGCATTCTCTCTAACTTCCAGCAGGGGGAGTCTCCTTAAAGCTGTATTCTCTCTAACCTCCAGCAGGGGGAGTCTCCTTAAAGCTGTATTCTCTCTAACTTCCAGCAGGGGGAGACTCCTTAAAGCTGCATTCTCTCTAACTTCCAGCAGGGGGAGACTCCTTAAAGCTGCATTCTCTCTAACTTCCAGCAGGGGGAGACTCCTTAAAGCTGTATTCTCTCTAACTTCCAGCAGGGGGAGTCTCCTTAAAGCTGTATTCTCTCCAACTTCCAGCAGGGGGAGTCTCCTTAAAGCTGTATTCTCTCTAACTTCCAGCAGGGGGAGTCTCCTTAAAGCTGTATTCTCTCTAACTTCCAGCAGGGGGAGACTCCTTAAAGCTGTATTCTCTCTAACTACCAGCAGGGGGAGTCTCCTTAAAGCTGTATTCTCTCTAACTTCCAGCAGGGGGAGACTCCTTAAAGCTGTATTCTCTCTAACTTCCAGCAGGGGGCGGCGACTCTGTTTGTAAAAAGAAGTCATGCTACGTTTACACGTGGCCGGCTATTTTCATAAACGGAAATTTCAACCTCTCAGTTTTCAGAAAAGTGTTCGTTTATATGTATCCGTGTATATATGCCGTCAAGCGCATGCCTGACCTGTAGGTGGCGGTGTAACGAGAAGCTCAAGCCCACGTTAGCCAATCAGATTCCCGACAATAGCAACAACAGCAACCAATCACGTCCTCTCTCTCTCTCTCTCTCTCTCTCTCTCTCTCTCTCTCTCTCTCTCTCTCTCTCTCTCTCTCTCTCTCGCCCTAAACCTCCATTTGTCTCAGTTTACATGCAAACGTGCAAACAAAGTTTTCCAAAATCTCAACTTTGGCCGGAGTTTTTAGAAATAATTGTGATAAAAACTGAGTTTTCACGTAAATGAGAGGCCAAACCGCAGGAAAATATCTGCGTCTTCCCTTCTTGTAAACGGGGCCTCAGTTTCTATAGAAGCCTATGAGAAAATCAGCCTATTTATCACTGGATTTATTACCTCAGTAAACATTATGAGTTTATAGACTCAATCGCTAGTTTGAAGTCTTTTTCAATACAGCATGATGTTCATTTTTTAAATGATGGTCCCATTTATTCTAAAATAGAGGATAAAGCAGGGGATACCTTAGGACCTGTCAATCAGAACAGAGGCTTAGTATTTGCTAACCATGCTAACACTGGGGACGTTAAAGTAGACACAAACTTGGTTTTGGATGTTGTCCGTGTTTTCATCTTAAACTCAGACCCTCTCACTATGTATTCTCCCTTCATCGAAGTTAACTGGAACATTAGGTCGCCTAAAAATGTCTCTTCAGCTTTTGATAGGACCTTGTCGTTACCAGCTAGCTGGTACTAGCTGGTAACTTAAGGGAAAGTCGGCAGACTAGGGTTAAGGTGTGGTCCATAGACTGAAACGGGCTGATAATGGGGACACAGCAGCGGACTAGAGAATGCAATTAAAATATTCCCAATTAATTATGTATTATTTTACCTGCTAACATTTAGAATGTTTATTTTTAGGACCCAATCCATTCATGCGTATGTCTTGGTCCTGGCTGTGTTGTGTATTTTGCCCTCTGCGTGACTCTTCTGCAAATATGAGCTACTTTATAAGAGCTGCAGTGATTGTGTAAACCCAGCCTGGTATTTGAAATGCGTGCAGTAGGCTAATCAGAGTTTTATGGTGGTGTTGTATTGGTAATGTTAAGTGCAAAAAAAAAAAAAAAAAAAACCCTAATAAATCTCTGTTCTCTTGCTGGCTCGCTGACTGGGAACCTTGGTGTTGGCGGTCGGTACTATGAAATAAAATCCTGCCGGCACCTATGCACAGTTTCATTATGTTTAACAATAGACATTTGTAGTTTACTGAAGGGATAAAACCGTGTCCTTTTTTGCTGCTTTTGGCTGAACCTTTGTAACGATGATGAAGAAAATACCAAACAATCAACTAATTGCCTGTGGACACTCTGGCACACATTGATTGATTACACTGATGTGTGAAGATGAGGGTTTCTTGGCCAAGAGACAGACAATGCATTGTGTATGGTTTACTCCGAACAGGATCTGGTAGTCTTAGGGAGGTATGACCTAATATACAGTAATGTTATCATGTGGGCAGCACCAGACTTCTCAGTATAGGAAAGAAAGACTAAGACTTTCTGAATCTGGCAAAACTGCCAGATGAAAAGATGACTGCTGTCCGCTGAGAGAGAAAGGAATGGATAAACAAGGATCAAGCCGAACCGCCACGTGGAATTGACGACGTCTGAAGGTTGCCGCCCTCAGAGCCGTCCGGTGTGGCAATGTATTTCAGGTGTTAATGAGTTGATGACAGATGCTTGATGCTAAAATCTGAAATAAGAATTAATAAGCGTTGATTAATAAGCTTTAGACCAAAAGTAAGATCTCCCATAACACTTATGGCAAACATTAAAATTCATAATCCTAATTGTCCATGCCATCCATGCTTTTAACATGCTGAAAGTAGTCACTGTGGTAATTGTAGCAAACCGAGTGAGAGGAGAGCCAGTTTCTCACCTTTTAATTACGGTCTTCAGTTCCACTCACTCTCTTCTAACTTACTCCTCTTTAATTAACTGACTTGTGTCTGAAAAGAGTGGGAGCATCCAGGCAAGAGAGGCACAAAATATTTGCCTCAGCAGGACAATTAGACAGGGTTCTGCCCCTGGCCGAATTAGCAAAACAGACTTGGTCACATAAAAGCACACCCTGAGTATGGTCTATCTAGGTGCATAGAACACGCACCGGGCACAGGGTATGCAACTCCTCTGTTCCAGGGAGGCAAAAGGAGGGGGACAGAAGCTCAAAAGCCATAGAGCAATAGGCTGTAGGGATAACATTAGGCAAATACCCGCATTCGGTTGTAACGCAACTTTGGAACCATTCAAAGTGAACTGGGTACAGGAGGGATGCACAGATAAAGCATGAAGGTCGTATACACGCTTTGCAGAAGTCAAAGCGAGAAGTAGTGCAGTTTTATGTTGTAAGAAATAGACTAGAAATAGACTCAATAGGCTGAAATGGAGGTCCATTACAAGCCTTAAGCACCAAAGCCAAATCCCACGAGGGGACACTGAACCTAACCACAGGCCTCAGCCGACGGACTCCCTTCAAGAAACGCATGACGAGAGGGTGGGCGCCTGGCATCACCCCCTCTAAGCCCACATGACAGGCACATATAGCTGCTAAAGAAACCTCAATCGTGAAAAAGGAGAGTCCCTTGTCCAACAGCTCCTGCAGGAAGGTCAAAACATCCACAACAGAGCACTGAAATGGGAGTATATTTCGGTCTTGACACTACTGCTCGAATGGCCACCATTTATAGGAATATAGGCGTCTAGTGGATGGAGCCCTCACACTTTGGATCGTTGCCACCACACTTAGGGGCAAACCCTTGGCTATTATATTGGACCTCTCAACAAGTAGGCATGCAGCTACCACAGCTCTGCACGCAGATGAACCACCCCCCCCCCTCCTGCTTGAGAGAGAAGGTCCCTGTGGAGAGAGAACCAGGGCCTCGCCGCCAGCAAACTGATTATCTTGGCGTACCACGACTGAATGCATAAAACATTTCCAAATGGAGCTCTCTCTCCCACAGACAGCAGTTTTTCTAACCTGCCTAAAAGCAACTCACTACATTCCTGTTTTAAATTCCTCAATTCATGATGTCATTGATGGAGAAAGCCAGCCCAGTTTTTCATATGTGCTGCCGATTGGTGCTGCCAGGAGTAAGCCCTGACTGCAGTACGCAGATAGAGGAGTGGCTCAACCTGGGTGGAGCTAAACGTTTGACTCCGCCCACTTGCCCAATAGCAACCGAAGAGGAAGAAGGAGGGGAAAACACAGGACTTTCACCTCTTAATACATCCATGCTTTCACCCCAGAGACCGGAGCTCATTTCCCACGAGTCACGTTTGCTTTCCCCATTGTTGTTTTCCTTAAAGGGGTGATAGAATGATTATATAGGGTATTTCACACTGTTCCTTATGGTCTCCTAATGGGGTATGTAACATTGGTTGGGCTGAAAATGGCCTGGTTGATATTTTATTGGCCCTTATGCATCCCTGTGTTTTGGCCCTATTTGTAACAAGAGCTTTTCTTCCAAATATGGTATGGTCATGAATATTTAGATGAGCTGCGCGCTGATTGGTTGAGCGACTTGCCATACGCACATATTAGAGACGCGTGCTGATTGGTTGAGCGACTTGCCATACGCACATATTAGAGACGCGCGCTGATTGGTTGAGCGAATCCCCAATACACATACATTAGAGAAGCGACAGAATCTCATATTCCAGACACTGCAATGTTTCATTACCAAATTCACTTCTGAGACTTTTTTAAGCGAGAAATCAACTATATAAAGCTGAAATATGGGCCGTTTTACAAAATTTGATGACTAATTGCAAATTTGGTAAGACGGTCGGACTTTAGAGCTAGAGCTCCACCAGTCGCGAGGCGGCAGCCTGCTGGGCTCCATACCCAGCGCAAAGTCACCCTTTGTGGATACTGCATACGGGGCTCCGCGGCCAGCTGCCGGCATAACTAATATATTTACCGGTTTGAATTTACGTCCGCCACTTTGATTTTAAGGCATTTTTATGAACGTGAGGCGTCTTTGTAGGACGAGCAGCTGCTTGCAATATGTCCCATTCATTACAGTGGGGAAATACCGCAGCTAGATAGCTACACTGTCGCCATAACTAAATTATATTTACAGTTTGAATTTCGTCCACGCCACTTATATAACATCATTCCCCAATGTCTTATAAAGCTAACCGTTGTGTGTCCGATTTGATTTTAAGGCATTTTTATGAAACGCAGGCGTCTTTGTAGGACCAGCAGCTGCTTGCTATATGTCCCATTCATTACAATGGGGAAATACCGCCAGCTAGCTAGCTACACTGTTGCCATAACTAAATTATATTTACAGTTTGAATTCTACGTCGCGCACTTATATAACATCATTCCCCAATGTCTTATAAAGCTAACCGTTGTGTGTCCGATTTGATTTTAAGGCATTTTTATGAACACGGTGAGGCGTCTTTGTAGGACCAGCAGCTGCTTGCTATATGTCCCATTCATTACAATGGGGAAATACGCCCAGCTAGCTAGCTACACTGATACGCCATAACTAAATTATATTTACAGTTTGAATTTCGTCACGCCACTTATATTACATCATTCCCCAATGTCTTATAAAGCTAACCGTTGTGTCCGATTTGATTTTAAGGCATTTTTATGAACGCAAGGCATCTTTGTAGGACGAGCAGCTGCTTGCTATATGTCCCATTCATTACAATGGGGAAACACCGCAGCTAGCTAGCTACACTGTCGCCATAACTAAAGTATATTTACAGTTTGAATTTCGTCACGGCATGAATATTACAGGTTACTCAAGGTCTTACAAAGCTTAGCTAACACTTGTCCGATTTCGGATTTTTGTGAATGTCAGAGTTAGGAGGAGGCTAGCTAGCTCTCATCGATGGACTCCATCTCACCGCGGCTCTATCAATGAGACTCGCGGACAAGAGGCGTTTATTTCCCCAATTGTTTGTTTAAATAACTCAACACACATACCCATTATAAGATTTACTGGAACCTGCGGGCTGCGGTAAAGGGATTCTGTGCATAACAAGCTCGCTGACACTGTGGTCAGGGTCGGCGATGTAGCAACCCAGGCAGCACCAACACCGGCACTAAACTCCGACACACAGTCGGAGAAAATTTGCAATTAGCCATCCATTTTCGTAAAACGGCCCATTTTTTAGCTTTACATGGTTGATTTCTCGCATAAAAAAGTTTCAGAAGTGAATTTTGTAATGGAATAGCAGAGATCTGCGTGACCTAGCTAGATTCAGAAGACTACCTGATCTCAGGTCAGTTGTGTAGCCTATGTAAATGTTGGGGCGTGACTGTTCTCTTAAGGTTCCGGATTTTGAGATGGTTGCGTAAGCAACTCAGCTTTGTTGGGATTCGCCCGTTTTCAGCGGCAGTTTCAAAATATGAGATTTTCATAGTAAAGGGTTGTCAGTGGGACTTTGAGCTTCTATGTATGTCCTATTTACCCACCGAACTGTCGTTATTCAACTATGACAGGGTAAAATCAGTTTTGCATTCTATCACCCCTTTAACCCAAACGTCTGTTGTTGTCTCGCATCCCCCAGAGACCAGGGCTCCCGCAAGTCGCGTCCCCCAGAGACCGGGGCTCATTTCCAGCAAGTCACATTTGCTTTCCACGTTCTTATTTTCCTAAACCCAACCCCATTGCTCCTTTCCATGTTTATAAAATATATATATAAAATATATAAATACAATATATATATATATTGTATTTGTCTGTTCAAAAATATAAAACAATAAAACGTTGATCTAAAAAAAAAAAAAAAAGGAGCACAAAACGGTGAAAACAACCACTGGATGGGAAAAGGGTATTTTACAATTACAGTGAATGCACCACGAGGCTGGCGAGGCGAGCAATATGACATCATGACTGTGTTTTTCAGACAACGGCAGCTCCAGTCCGGTGTTGGAGTCCTCTCCAGTGAAATACAGACACACTTTACACCGGTTAGCTGTAAACATTTTAACCGTGTTTAATCCAGCTGCTAGCTAACGCTAGGCTAACGTTACCTGCTGCTAAGTGTAGTGTTGACTGGCCTCCTGTGCGGCAATGTTTCAGTTCCCTCTAACGTCCGTTTTCGGAGCATCAGTGAGAAGCAAAGGCATCTAAGTGGCACCGAAATAAGGCACGAATAAAGTTGCTATTTGGTCCGGTAGATAACGCGCGATTAAGTTACGGCGCCGATAGCGTTACCCCGGGTTCCGGACCCCATTCAAAACGGTGATTTTAGTCGAAAAGCGACTTGTTTGCAGGTATGTACTACTCTTTGGCTGGCTCGCAAGCAAGTGTAAACAAGTGTATGCAGCGTGTCTGTTGTTTTGTTTCCGGTCTAGCTAGATCCGGTGTGGTGTTGTAGTTTTTCTAACATTACTAGTTGTTGCAACAGCATGTGAAAAAACTACAAAGTTTGCTGGGCCAAAAAGAACGTTAATCTCGCGATAAAAAAAATGTATGCCGTTAAAATGGGTTTGCGTTAACGCCGTTAATAACGCCGTTAAAATATATATATATATATATATATATATTATAATTGCTGTCCGTAGGTGCTGCATTGACATTTGAGAATGTGCTGCCTGATTTCCGCCACCAGATGGCGCCCGCGCGGAGTCAAACGTGGGGCGGAGTCAAACATGGGGCGGAGTCAAACGTTTAGCTCCACCCACATTTAGCCCAATCCCGATCTGCGTACTGCAGTCAGGTGCAATTGGCTGCCAGAGCAAGCACAGCCCGCCCAGTGGCTTGTTTGAATTTGGTTGACCAATCACAACAGAGTGGGCCAGCAGACCAATCAGAGCAGAGCAGAAAAGTGTATAAGAGGGGCTCTTTACAGTCACTTTTACCAAAAACAGTACAGGTTCAAGGAATGAAGTACATAATGTGTCTGTGTGACCAAAGGTTGAAACTACCGATAGTTTAATGTGTCAGTAGAGAACATATATACAAAAAATACAAGGAAATCATGATCATCAAGTATTTCTGACTTAGTTTTTTGGGCAATAAGACAATCACAAAAACAATAAAAAATTACTCACAGATGTGAAGGCCAGGAGTTCCTCTTCAGTCAGTTTGTGGACAGGGTTGTTCTTCTGGAAGTCAGTGCTGCAAGACAACACTCTCGGTTAACAGTATATATATTATATATTCACACACAAGTTTTATTTTCTCTGTACATTGCATATTCTTTTTATTCCTAATACTGTGAAATTTTGCACATCCCCTAGAACAGGGGTCACCAACACGGTGCCCACGGGCACCAGGTAGCCCCCAAGGACCACATGAGTAGCCCTCAGGCCTGTTCCAAAAATTTAAATTGAATTTGATTTTATCGGTTTCCCACCTTGTTAAGTCATTGTTGATAATTATTGTGAGAAATCATTAACATGAGCAGTGTCGTCACATAGATGAGCATCATTAATCATTAATAATCATATGTATCTAAAGGCAAACTGAGCACATTTGTTATTTCAGAAGAGTATCAAACTGGTAGCCCTTCGTATGACTCAATACCCATGAAGTAGCTCTCAGTTTCAAAAAGGTTGGTGAACCCTGCCCTAGAATATATCTTTCACATTCCTGCCTAGCTCTTTCATTTTAAAGTTACATTGTACATAGGTTTAATAGTATTTTGTTATATACCTTTTTATTGTAATTTTCCTTTTTATGCACCAAAACAAATTTCTTCTGATTCAGATTTTTCTCCATAGGCTTAGTCCTGTGGAGTGAATGTAATGAGCATACCAGCTCACTGCCCACACGGTTACTTATGTAGCCTATTGTTAGTGCTGGGTAAAACGGTTGTCACTTTACACAAAACCGTTTTATAGCTTTATAGCTACAAAACATCACAACAGTGCCCGTTTCCACTGGGGAGAGGGAAGTTTGTGGGGGGTCCGTAGGGGTACAAATGTCATTCAGCTGAGAGTGTGACTCCACACAGAGTTACACTGGTCAGGGAGTGGGAGGGTGTAGGGGCCGGATGGGAAGGGTCTATGTTAGCAGCTCTGTGAAGCTGTGTTTTAAGCTAAATGCTAACGTTTACCATACTCACCATCTCAGTTTAGTTTGTTAGCATGCCAACATTTGCTAATTGCCAATAAGCAATGAATGTTTGTGCCAAATTCATGGTACTGTATCCAATAGTTATGTAGTTATTTCAATAAAACAAAACTGTCAACATCATATGGCACTAGAGAAAGAGTATGGGTATCACCAAAGTCATTAGGATACATTTCAATGGACAACTTGAATGTCATATTTTAAACAAAGAAAATTTGGTGCAAAACTACAGAATTGTATAGTGTTTAATTATTATCAATTAATAAATTGATAAATATAGAAAGAAATATCTAATTAATGTAGCAAACATGATTATATGTACCACACTTCATTGCAATCCAACCAACATTGCCATTTCTAAAAGGTGCATCAAGATCCAACACAATGAGCTTCTATTGACTCCTGATTAAAGTATCCTGTTAAGGTGAAGTGCAGGTGCTGCCAGAAAGTCATGCCTGGTTTAAGGAGGTTGACTTCTTTCCAGATTTGGATTCGAGGGAGATTACATTACAGTTAGGTTTGTGTTTCCATTTTTTTTTTTTTTTTTTTTTTGAGACAGTGTTATAAAATTCCAGTAGGTTGATAATAAGCAGTTTACTAAGCCCTTTATTACTTTTCACTCCTTCCTTTACACTCCTCAGCAGCCCTCACTGGGCATAAACAAGGGAAGGAGACTGTGGACAGATGGCCAAAGGGGCCTACGGGTCCAGTTGTGGAAAGGAATTATGGAAGATTCAGTCTTGCAAAGGCTAATATGGAGATTTTCTAGATGGAGATGAAATCTATACAATATGTAAATACAACAAAATAAATCAGATCATCAGAAGGATAGCTAGTATGGGAGAAAAGATTACATTCTGACTTTCTTTCTAAAAGTGTGTTTGTTTGTTTGCTGAGCGTCCTTTGACACACCATGCAGAGGGGTATGCACTACCATTATTATTCTTTTAGATGAACTGCAAATCCTCACAAACAAATTATTCTTCTCCGCGTAAAACTCCGACTACAGCCTAAACTGTACATGGTGGGGGGTTGCTATTTTCAGGACTGGTCCAGAACTCCGCAAGGACCTCAGGCGCAAAAATTTACCCACTTCCACCACTAGGTGGCGCTATAGCAGAAAAACACGTTTGGCCCTATAACTCCCACACCGTACACCCGACATTCAAAAACCATACATCCACGCGTTCACTGGATCCAACTGAATCAGGTGATATAGGCCACGCTCATTTCCGCCTCGACTTTTATGCGTGAAAAATAGGGTTGGGCATCGAGAACCGATTCCTACTTGGAATCGTTTCTAAAATTACGATTCCATCTGAATAGTTTCTTTATTGGAATCGTTTGGAGGATTTGGTTTCAGATCTGATCATGGGTTCCAAATTTAACATGCGCAAGTTTTGGGGTTCCGTAGCAGCCAGATGCTTGTTGTGTTGCAGCCTTGGAGTACAGTAAGCGGTGCTCTAGTGTGGCTTTTTTTTTTTTTTTTACGTTGAAAAAGCCCTGTCAAACTGCAACCCACCTTTGAATCAACATAAAACTTTCCTCTTATTTGTGAAATAAGCATGTGACCCGTTTCAACTCCACCTCTCAAAGAACTGGAATCGAGAATCGATAAGAACTGGAATCAAAAGGAAGAATCGGAGTTGGAATCAGAATCGTTAATATCCAAACGATGCCCAACCCTAGTGAAAAATCGTGATTTATCAAAAACCTACTTTTTCGAACTCCTCCTAGACCGTGCGACCGATTGGCACGAAATTTGGCTGGTAGCATCTCCATATGGCCCTGACAAAAAGTTTATATAAATAATTTTGATAGGATAAAAATTGCGCACATTACGCACAAACAAATTTGTCATGACCCTTTGAAGGTACTCCACATGTTTTACAAAAATTGGTCACTAGGGGGCGCCACATGTACAAAAAGTTTATATCTCATGAATGGCTCATCCGATTTTTACAAACCTTGATGGGTACCATTTAGGGCCACTCCTGAGGCCAACCCCAGAGTGGGGTACTGAGGGGTCAAAGTGGGCGTGGCCTATGGGACCCAAGTCTAGATTCACCACTTACACTAATGTGAACAACTTTAACCACACCTACCAAAAATTACACATGTGGACCACTAGGTGACGCTACAATGTTTTTTGCCTTTAACTCCCACAATATACATCGCACATTAAAAAAACCTTACATCCACGTGTTCTTTGAATCAAGCTGAATCACATGATATAGGCCACGCCCATTTCGGCTGAAAACTGTTTTTGCAATATCACGCAATGTCTAAAACCAACTTTTTCGAACTCGTCCTAGGCCGTGCGACCGATCTGCATGAAACCTGGTACATTATCCACAGGGCCCTGACCATAAGTTACTCAAAGAATTTTTAAAGAATATTAAAGATATTTGTTCAACATCCCACTACGATGCTCTGTACCAAATTTAGCGAAGATCGGCCATAAGGGGGAACTATAATCAATGTTTATTTGTTTTGGCCAATAACTCAATGCCACAGTAAATGCTATCAACACGAAACTTGTGATGCTTGTTCGGCTTGGCGCTCTAAAGAGCGGCCATTAGGGGGCGCTATAGTCAACATAGACCAGTTTGGGCCTTTTAACCCCTTCTGAGGTTCGAGCATGTTGTATACAATGCCTAACGGCACATTTGGTTCATAACTTTATAATTATAAATAGTAGAAACTTAGGATCTTTTGGAGCTAAAAGCTAAGTTGCCCCATTCTGCTGATGTTTTTGTTGTCTTCCTAGCCCTTACAGAAGGTTTTGCATCCAGCCTAGAATTCCAGAGTTTTTCGGGTCTTTGTGAAATTAATCCATACGGTTACATCCAAGATTGATACACTGTGTGTAAGAAATGTTAATAGTTTGTTCTTTAGGAGTTATAATGTCCAATATGTTTATTTTTGCACTGGATGACTCCAAATATATAGAACTGTAGATGTGATGCTCGTTCGGCATGCCGCTCTGAGGCTCTGTACCAAATTTGGCGAAGATCGGCCATTAGGGGGCGCTATATCTAACGTAGACCGGTCTTGGCCCATCTACTCAATCAATGTTAATGGGATATTTGCAACGGCAGAGTATTGCAGACCTAGCCTGGCTCCGCCCTCCCAAGTACTTCCGCTCAATTTTCATTTCGCTTCAGTACTCCGTCTGGGTTTGCGGTATAGTCTTGGGTTTTCTCGACCAAAGTTTTTGGCGGTCCAATCAGCGAACAGAGGGAGTGGCTGAGAATGATGATGTTGAGGCCATGCGCTAGAGTTGCGGCGGAGAAAGATGCAGGCAAAGCCATTCGATCAGTTGTGGCAACGCTGCTGAATATCCAGAAGTTAAAGCCCGAGGAAGAACAACCTTTGCTGAGTTGTGTTGGTGGCCATGATGTTGTGGCCCTCCTCCACACGGGCTTCAGGGAAAGGTTTGATTTTCCAGCTCGGTCTGTTAGTGGTGAAGGAGTTGGCTAAAAGTGGTTACACACCAACCAGACGGCCAACCCTCGGCAGAAAAGCCAGTGGAAATGATCAGTCGCGTACCCGAGGTCCAAAAAACTGCCTCGGGACACACTGAGGCGACACCGACATGAGACACGTAATACGTCTCCATAGCAGCAGACTGCGCTAATCTGTATTGTTGCCGAAGAAATGAGAACCGGCAGCTGATTGGACAAACGCGTCACATGGGTTTGTTTTCTCCGGAAATTCAAAGCCAGACTGTCAAGGCTGCTCGTTCAGAACATGATCTCATATCGTACTAAAATAGTTCACTGAAACATGTTTCTGAAAACATTTTAAGCGAGAAATAGGCCATGCAGTTGCTGAATCTGTCTTCATTTCAGATCAACAAAGGTCAGTTTAAAAGATTTTCGTCAGATTTTGAGAGACTCTAGTCACCTCATTCCACTCGCCATTTCTGGGTGAGTCCCGACTGACCTGCCGCCGACTGAACAGGTCAGGTTGGCCAAAATGAACGCCGATAGTCTCCCAGACTGACGACGGCACGGGACACACCGAACAGATTCGAGTCACTGACCTCGCCAGACTGTCCAACGGCCGATAATCGGCCCCGTGTGTCCCGGGCTTAAGGCTAACACTAGGTGCTATTGCTAATAGCATGATAGCCTTGACAGTCTCCCCTCTTGTTGCACATGTGCATGACATACATCACGACCAAACGTTAGCGATTGGTTATGGCAGATACAATAGTTTTAAACTTGAACAGAGTACCCGCCTTCAAGGAAGTTAACGCTTGTCAATAGAGAGAGGCCAGACTTTCTGTACAAATGAAATGTACCAGAGTCTGGTAGGACCAGGCTACCGCAGACCTTGTGGATCACACCTCTCGATATTCACCAACGTTTGCCTCCCCACATAACGCTTTAGGTCCCGCTTTGGCGCGCTCCCCGCGTCATCGGGGGCGAGTGGTGCACTTCCCTGGGGCGTCAGGGGCGACTGGCATCGGACATAGATATATACACTAGATGTCGCCTGGCTGCTGCGGTTCATTGGAACGAATGAGTCAACAGAGCCGCCATCTTGGAACAGGGGAGTCGCTCCTCTTTAATGCATCAGCGTCAATGTAGGTAAAGGGCTAACGGAAATAAAATCACCATAAATCCTCAATCTCAAGCTTTTGATATTAATATAATCTACTTTGTTCAAAATGTAATAGTGCCTGTAAGCCTAGGTTTAGTAGTCCCATTCTTCCACTTGATACTGCTCCCACTTAAGTAAACTTAAGATGAACTATTGAATACAAAACAAAGAGACTAACTAATGTGTTAATACAAAGAATATTATAATCGGTTCACAGATCTGAGTCCAAACGGAAACTTCACCCTTCTGAACTAAGAGTTTCTGCTTCAAAGTGAAGTTTAAACAGACTGAAATGTCCAGGCTCACTCCTCCACTATTTATTTCTGTATGTATTTATGCGTTAAATATAATTTTAACGGGCACTGAGCTCCAGATCCTGCAGGCAGTCTCTGTTGCCCCGCTGTAGCTCCTCTCCGTCCGCCTGCTGCCGGCAAACTTAGTAGAACTTAACGCCAATATCGACATACAGGTCGTCCTGGACTACTGGTCTGATCTGGATCAGCAGGGACCGGTGCAGCAGCGAGGTGAAGCTGTGTTTTTGCCCGGGGGAAGAGACACTGCCGCCGGCCACGGAGCTCTCCGCCTCCCGCTGCCGCCGGATATATGTCATAAAACCCATTGTCACCTGTTAAATGTTATCCCTTGCTGTTTTTCATTTCCTCTATCGAACATCAATAACCAGCACAAAAGTCCGGCATCTTTAGCGTTGATCTGAATGCGGGAAAACTTTGGACCTCTGTTCCAAGATGGCGGCGGTTTTGACGCATGCTTAGAACCTCAAAGCGACATCTAGTGTATATATCTATGGCATTGGAGGCTTGGGCCCCGTCATAACTGCTTGTAGTTCTAGTTTTGGTCTTGTAATTTACAGGAAGCAGTACACCGTCTTCACAACCCAGAGACAAATTGTAGCAGGCGCTACGAACTGGAGCAAGGGTAAAATTTAAAGAATATGCTTTCATTGAATGAATTTCATTCATTCTGCTGTATAAGGACATAGATACGTTAAAAGAAACCAATCTTTTTATTTATTTTTTTATTTTTATTAATTTCTGTGGGTCATAATTTGGTACCAGGAATTACATCGAATAAAAGGCGAAAAAAAAAAAAAAAAAAATCAATAAAGAGAGATTTCAAAATTTCATCAAAATCAGAGTTTTCATCTCTAAGATGGGCGTATATAATAATACAGATAATACTAATAATGCTCGGAGCTATATCTGAAAGTCCAGATTTACACGATGTGGATAATGACACCATTGTGTCTAAGTAACTTTTACTGTTTTATCCTTCCTTGTTTAATTTTACTGTGACTTATGTTTTGTTTTTTTTATTCATACCACTCTCATATAATTGTTTTCCAGCTGTCTGTAAGACATATTACCAGACAGCATGCAGGAGCTTCAGCTAGAAACAACCAGATGTGGCATCGCGGGCAGAAGCTGTGAAGAGATCAGCTCGGAGTCGGTCAAGAAGAAAAGAAGGTAAGATTAGATCCGTTTTTGGTCAATGTGAATATTTTTCAGGTGCATTCATAGATGTGTTGTGTCCATAAGCAGTATATCACGCAGTACTGATTGTCTTTACAGCTGCTGGAAGCGAGACAGAGTGGGCTGGCTGCGGGTGAGGTGGACATTTGGAAGTGTGCTACCATAGACCTGATGATCCGAAATGCAGGACAACGCACCACAGACGTCTGCTTAATGGACCGAATTCAGACAGAATGCTGCCGGTTACCTACAGCTCCGAGGCGGCCGCGGGTTAGGGGTTGACGGTGCTGTCGTGAGCGTGGGATATTTGTTGTGTGTGATGTGTCTCCTATGCTTTGTACATAGTTTTTTTTTTCTGATTGCATTTTGTTAATAAAGTTTTTGTGTTAATAAAGCTATCTTTGAATAAACAGAACAATCCTAGCAAATAATTTTCCTTAAGATAACAATGACATGAATATACAACATATCATATATGAAATAAATACATATATTATTATTATTATTAGGCCCCGAGCGCCGACAGCGGCGAGGCCCTATTGAAACTGAAGGAATTATTCTCTTTCTTTCTTTTTCCCGTCAAATGAATTGGCTTTTTGAGGGCCTTAACATATTCAAAAACTCACAAAATTTTGCGGTCGCGTCAAGTCTGGTGAAAATTTACGTATTTTAAGGGTTTCGGGAATAGGCGCACAAAAATGGCTCGCTAGCGCCCCCTAGAAAGTTAAGAAAATTGAGCCCCTGCAGTGTGTTTAACGTAGACTCACGGAACTTGGTACATATATGTCTCATGTCAAGATGTACAAAAAACTTCATTAGAGCCATACCCTAAACCCAACAGGAAGTCCGCCATTTTGATTTCAAAGTTCAAAATTAGTGCGATTTTGGCCATTTCCACGTCGTACTTTAACGAACTCCTCCTAGAAATTTCATCCGATCAACTTCAAACTCGGTCTGTGCCATCTTAAGAAGTTAAAGATGAAAAGTTGTTAAAAGAAAAACTTTTCGTCATAGGGCGTGGCCGTGGCGGGGCGACCATTTTGTGCGTTTCGCCGCCGAAACCGGAAGTGGGTGTAACTCTCGAGTGTATCGTTGTCCGATTACCTCGAAACTTTTCAGGATTCATAAGAGTCCAACCCTGAGGACAAATAAAGGCCGATATTTACTTAAAGTCATAGCTCCTACAGTGAACGGTAGTAGGCCTAAAAGTCAAGGTGCTATACTTTAACGAACTCCTCCTAGAGATTTCATCCGATGGACTTCAAACTTGGTCTGTATCATCTCAACACCTTAACGATGAAAAGTTATTAAAAGAAAAACTTTTCATCAGACGGTGGGCGGCGGGCCATTTTGAGTGTTTAGCGATGAACAAAGAAGTTGTTGTAACTTGAGTGTACGCTTGTCGTTATTCGCCCGAAATTTCTCACGATTGACAAGGGTCCAGGCCTGAGGACACCTACAGGCCAAAATTGACTTTTGGTCATAGCGCCCCCCGGCAACAGGAAATGTGCCTTATATGACAAACATCATCCGATTTGCATGAAACTCAGAATGTGTGGTCTACGTGTGATACTGAGCCGCCACCTATAATATGGCCACGCCCACTTACTCAGGCCACGCCCCCTTTCATAACATTTGAACCGTTTAAGGTAGGGGTGCACCGATCCGACTTTTTCAGTCCCGATAACGATGCCAGGGCTTTGTGTATCTGTCGATACCCGATACCGATCCGATACCGTTAATGAATTAATAATAAACTGTATACCTTCCACATCATACCTTCCTTTCACCATGTGTAAGAGACTAAAGGCACCAGACCTTCCTAACTAAACATTACTTTCCTAACTAAGACAAAATAACATAGATGTAATGTATTGAATTCTTATTTATTTGTTATTTAAAAAACAATTGTGCATTCAAATCGAAAATATAATGTAATCAAACTTCTTAAAATAAATTTAAATACATAATGGGCCATCAATAATGGGCCACCTTTATATAGGTTTATAATGGCTTATTCTGCTGTCAGGAGTACATAGAATATCACAAAAACATGTTAATGTCATCATGTTTACTAAAAGCTTTGATTAAGGGTTTGCTTGGCTCCACAGTTACAGAAGCTAAACTATTTGTATTGTGCAAACTGCAAAGTAGTAAAATAAACTCAAATCGAATGAATAGCCTACACATACAAACAACTTTAACACCGTTTCCCTTTCAAAACTAAATAGTTGTAAGCTAGTACTGTATAACCACTACCTTGGCCACAGGTAAGGGCCGTTACAGAGTCAACGCGAGCAACACGAGCAACGCGAACAAGCAACGCGAGCGACGCACTCCCTTTCATAGTCTAAACAGTGGACACAAGTGGACGCAAGTAGACGCAAGTAGACGCAAGCGTCACAGACGATGCGTGAAATGCAATACACCGCCCACGCAACAGGGGGTAGCAGAGTGCTCCACGGTGTTCGGTCGGCAGAGCCAGACCCTCCCGGAGAGTGGCTCTTGTCAGGGAGCAGCTGGCTGGCTGACTTCTTTTTATCAGATGCTGGCGTGTTTCCCCACCAGTACAGTGTACTACGATTGGGTAGCACTGACCAATACATGAATAAAAGGTCGCGTAAACATGGTTTAGCAGGTTTTAAAAATATATAAATACATTTGGGTCTCTCTCTCTCTCCTGCTGTACGCTATTTCAGCCTCTTGAGGAGGGCACACAGCATAGACACACACACACAGAACGTTGATACACCGAAAAATGTGACTCAGTAGTCCTATGTTTGATGAATTTGCTCCGCTAAGTTGATTCAATATTTTTGGATAATGTACAATATAGTATCCTATATTTAAATATAGGGCACTACTACAATACATGCAGTGTCGCCCCCACGACAACGCATAGTATTGTGCGCACTGGCGCGTCGCGTATCAAAAACTGGGACGACACATTTGGCTACGCATCGACGCATAATGGCGGCCGAAGCGTAGCGATGCGTAGCCTTGCGGACGCGTATGGGTACCGATGCGTTGACTCTGTAACGGCCCTAAGTTAGGTTGTTGTAGTGTGGTTGTAGTGGGGGACTGAACGTAGCTCCGCTGTCAGCCTCCTTCGCTGTTTGAATAACGTTAGCAGGTTGGCGGACGTATTTCAGCGAGGCAAGACATCTTAAATCCAGAGTTTTAATTATTGCTCCGAACCCGTCTTTCTCAACGGTCTGTAGCGGGACCGGAGGTGGATTGCTTTCATAACGTTGTTCGCGGTGCATGCTTGAAGTGACAGGTCTTTAACGTTAGCGTAGTAACGTTAGCACGGCCGAGTAACGTTAGAGCGACGGGCAACAACCGTGGCTAAATTATGTCCGATTTGTTAGAAAGAAAAAAAACTTGGGAACAACAGACTGCTCCTCTCTTGAGCACACGTTGTTCTGGTGTATCTCCGGTCTTTCTTCATCCTCTAGCTAACTCTCTTCATCCTCTAGCTAACTTTCTTCTAGGTTCTTGTGCAGTACCGACCGTAGCCTCTCCCAGCTTAACAGACTGTTATGCTACCTGGCTAGCTGGGCTAGCAGATGTAATGTTACCCAGCATGCCATTCGGCGGTGTAGCTACATTTGTAAATGTAAAATTATTAGTGTTAGAAACTGTTTAAGTCTCAAATTGTTATATGCTTTGGTGTGTTATCCTTTTAAGATAGTTAGTTGTGGGTTATTAATTGTTGTGTTATAAAGTTACTACCATGAGTGAGAAGGGTACGCAGTTAACAGGGGCCCCGGTGCTGCGGCGGAGTGTGAAAAAAAAAAAACTGGATCTGTTAATTTTTCCGATCCACCAATCCAGCTATTTTTGCAATATCGCGGCCGATATCCGATCCTAATATCGGATCGGTGCACCCCTAGTTTAAGGTAGAGTCTTGTGTGAGCTGTCATTGAACTCAGCAGAGAGTTCCTTCTTTATTGGTGATGGTTTGGCCCGCCCTATGTTCAAGCCACGCCCCCTTTTATTACTAATGGCCCGATTGATGTAAACACTTGTGTGAGGTATCATTGAACTCAGCAGAGACTTCCTTCTTCATTGGTGATGGTTTGGCCCGCCCTATGTTCAAGCCACGCCCCCTTTCATACATGCTGACCCATTTAAGGTAGAGTCTTGTGTGAGGTATCATTCATCCCAGCAGAGGCTTCATTTTTAATTGGTGATGGTTGGACCCGCCCCCTATGCTTTAGCCACGCCCCCTTTCACAGCTAATGAACCGTATGACGTAGAGTCTTGTGGGAGCTATCGTTGAACTCGGCGGGGAGTTCCCTTTTCATTGTAGACGATTTGCGGCGTCTGAGTGCCGCGCGAATGCACGGTCGCAAGGAGCGGCGTCCGCCGGTAACCCCGACGCGCGCAGAGGCGCGAGGGCCCGTCCATCGCTGCTCGCAGCTTTAATTTATTATTATTATTATTATTAGGGCCCGAGCGCCAAAGGCCCTATTGAAACTGAAGGAATTATTGTTTCTTTCTTTCTATTCTTTTCCCGTCAAATGAATTGCCTTTTTGAGGGGCTTAACATATTCAAAAACTCACCAAATTTGGCGGTCGCATCAAGTCTGGTGAAAATTTACGTATTTTAAGGGTTTCGGGAATAGGCGCACAAAAATGGCTCGCTAGCGCCCCCTAGAAAGTTAAAAATATTGAGCCCCTGCAGTGCGTTTAACATAGACTCACGACACTTTGTACACATATGTAGCATGTCAAGATGTACAAAACACTTCATTAGAGCCATACCCTAAACCCAACAGGAAGTCCGCCATTTTGATTTCAAAGTTCAAAATTAGTGCGATTTTGGCCATTACCACATGTCGTACTTTAACGAACTCCTCCTAGAGATTTCATCCGATCAACTTCAAACTCGGTCTGTGCCATCTTAAGACGTTAAAGATGAAAAGTTGTTAAAAGAAAAACATTTCGTCATAGGGCGTGGCCGTGGCGGGGCGGCCATTTTGTGCGTTTTGCCGCCGAAACAGGTGTAACTCGAGAGTACATTGTCCGATTACCTCAAAACTTTTCAGGATTCATAAGAGTCCAACCCTGAGGACAAATAAAGGCCGATATTTACTTAAAGTCATAGCGCCCCCTAGTGGCAACAGGAAGTAGGCCTAAAAGTCAAGGTGCTATACTTTAACCAACTCCTCCTAGAGATTTCATCCGATGGACTTCAAACTTGGTCTGTACCATCCCAACACCTTAACGATGAAAAGTTATTAAAAGAAAAACTTTTCGTCAGACGGTGTGGGCGTGGCATGGCGGCCATTTTGGGTGTTTAGCGATGAACGAATAAGTTGTTGTAACTTGAGTGTATGTTGTCGTATCTTCCCAAAATGAGGACACCTACAGGCCAAAATTGACTTTTGCGCCACCCGCTGGCAACAGGAAATGCGCCTTATATGACAAACATCATCCGATTTACATGAAACTCAGAATGTGTGGTCTACATGTGATACTGAGCCGCCCACTATAATATGACCACGCCCACTTACTCAGGCCACGCCCCCTTTCATAACATTTGAACCGTTTAAGGTAGAGTCTTGTGTGAGGTGTCATTGAACTCAGCAGAGACTTCGTTTTTAATTGTGATGGTTTGACCCGCCCCCTATGCTTAAGCCCCGCCCCCTTTCATAAAATTTGAACCCTTTAATGTATACCCTTGTGTGAGGTATCATTGAACTCAGCAGAGAGTTCTTTCATTGGTGATGGTTTGGCCCGCCCCCTATGCTTTGGCCACGCCCACTTTCACAGCTAATGAACTGTATGACGTAGAGTCTTATGTGAGGTATCGTTTAACTCGGGGAGTTTCCTTTTCATTGACGATTTGTGGCGTCTGAGTGCCACGTGAATGCACAGTTGCAAGGAGCGGTGTCCGCCGGTAACCCCGACGCGTGCAGAGGCGCGAGGGCCCGTCCATCCCTGCTCGCAGCTTTAATTATTATTATTATTATTATTATTATTATTAATAATAATAATAATAACCATAATAATAATAATAATGACCCAGGGTGACCAATAGCCTAACCCGTGACAG
This sequence comes from Perca fluviatilis, assembly GCF_010015445.1. Classification (NCBI taxonomy): domain Eukaryota; kingdom Metazoa; phylum Chordata; class Actinopteri; order Perciformes; family Percidae; genus Perca; species Perca fluviatilis. The sequence goes on along the minus strand of NC_053130.1, from coordinate 36,405,240 downwards.
ACCTGCCAACCAATCAGGAGAGATTTTTCTTGTTTAAAAGTAGTGGTTTCATCCAATCCTGAGTGAGGAAATTCCAGCCAGGCCAGACGTTCTCTGGCCAGGCGCGGTGTTGCTGCTATTCATATTCTAATTAGATCCATTAACACCTCCGCGGGGGCTCTCCACATACGTCATGGTTCGTTTCCGACAATATGTGGCACAGACGAACACAACGTTCGCAGCCTGTAAATTGTCGTTAACTGCCGAAAATTAGGGAGATTTCCAAGTGTTTACGGAGATGAAAATCCCACTTTTCATGCAGTGTTACACCAACACCTTTCAACACTATACACATTAGGGCTGCTCGACTATGGAAAAAAATATAATCAATATAATTATTTTGGTCAATATTGAAATCACGATAATTTAACACGATTACTCGTTGAGTTCTGGAAAGATGTTGCAATTATTGAACTTAAAAAAACTGTGGAAAAAGTTAAATAAATCAACAGTAAAAAAACACAACTGTGAAATTTGCCTTAATACTTGCAAAACGTAATGAGCTAAATAATAGTTTATCTCGATTATTCTGTTTTTGTGATCATTGGGAGCCGAAATCATAATCCTGATTAAATTTTGATTAATTGCACAGCCCTAATACACATTTCACTCACATTTTTCAGCCATCCATCCGATTGAAGAATTATGCTCCCATTTTAACCAATGCAACTGTTCACACCAGCTGTGTAATGGCTCCAAACAGTCCACGGCAGTACTGTGGCTGAATAAATTCAGTTAATAACTTCACATCTCCTTTTGCTTGGACAATAAATATGCAATTATCAGTATATGAGCATAAGTCTCTAATTAGCCCCACAGTTCTATCCAAGACTACACTATGTATCAACAAGTTGATGATAGATACTCAAGGGTTTTTTCAAGGATCCAGTAACAATAGAGTACATATTTATATTTTCCATAAATCTGGTTTGTTCTCTCTCTGGAAGACTCAAGATACATTTTTAATGTCCAGCAAGCAGGTGTGCGGATCTACTATTCATTTAGAGAGACCTGCTGCTCATCCATCATCTCTGAGCAATCTCACTGATCGCTCCATTCACCTTCACTATAGTCCCAGCAGCAGCATGGGAATTAATCACTGACGCGCTGTGACGCTAAATGGTATTATATAATGTTGAATGTCTTATAGTCACCCTTTTCTGGATAAAACCGCCACTACAAACAAGTTCATGATTTACAGTAGTTGATCCACAATCCCGAGGTAAAACCACAGGTAAAGATTTTGCAAACTGGAGGAAAAAGAAGTGCTGACACCTGCTCGAGACTTTGGGGCCATCCACACGGAGATGCTTTTTGATGCAACCGCACGTTTTGCATCGTTTGGGCCGATCGTCCAGACGAATCCTGTAAACGCACTGCCTGAAAACGCACTTTTTTGAAACCTGGTCCCAGTATGAAAAAAATTGGAAATGGCGGTTTGGTTTGGATGGCGAAACCACATACGTTTGTATCAATGATGTCATCGCCACACCCCTCTTTTACACTCTCTCTTACCCGTGGCCACTGACACACACCACTGCGGTGAAGCTAAGCGAGCATATCCCATCTCCATGGTCAAACGCTGCTAGTGCGCTGCAATCATGCAAAATAAAAAGCAATCCAACAGCACATTATACAATGTAAACAAAGACACGTTTTCTTGCCGCGGCCTTTATAAAATGAGCAGTGGTGAAAGTTATTAAAGTCCACGGATGTATTAAGAGAGCGTTAGTATAGTCATGTTATGATGGGAAGTGGAAGTTAACTATGCTCTTCTTCTCCGTTTTTTTGTGAATTTCTGTAGCAGAAACAGCGCCACCTATAGGCCTGGAATATGAAGTAGCGTGTTGAGTCATTTACAGATGGATCCGTTTGGACGCAACTATTCTTGAAACAAATCCAGGGAAGACGGGTTAAAAAAAGATCATTTTGGTACGTGTGGACGGGGCCTTTATCTACTGATACACTTTAAGCTACAACTTGTGAAGTCACTAAGAAATAGTCCTGCAACATATCATCCATAAGCACACAGCACTAACTTTAATAGGGATGGGTATTGGCAAGGACCTCACGATTCAATTTCAATACTTTGGGTCACGATCCGATATTGATACGATTCAATATCGATTTAATACTTTACATGACAACAATATTCATACATAATATTGTACTGAAGTACCCACAGAATTCCAAAGAGTACCTTTTGATATTTGTGATATACTGTGTATTATTGATACAGATGTTAAACGGGGAGATGGTATTTATCCAGTGACAGCTGCAGTAGCTGCAATGAACAACCACTACCAGGTGGCACATGTGAGATAGATACATAGATAGATAGATAGATAGCACTTTATTGTCCGTGTACACGGAAATTTGTCTTGCAATACAAGCTCCAACAATCACCACACAACGACCTAAAAACAAAAGCTAAAAACATAGATACATCAATAAAACATAGATACTTAATTAATATGGGGGGGGGGGGCAAAGTCTTCAGGGCATTTACAGTATAACTTCACATTACAGAGTCTTCATTTCATAATAGACATTTGTGTTATGATCATAGATTGTATAAAAGAAGTGGATGGATGTGGCTTCTGGGTCTGAAAAGTGATGCACAATACTGAAGTGCATTAAACCTGAAGTCAATCTAATGCCCAGCAGAGGGCTACTCCACTGGCTCCAAAAACAAGCCTGATTAAAGTGCCCATATTATGAAAAAAACAAAATCACTTTTTCTGGGATTTGGGGTGTTATTTTGTGTCTCTGGTGCTTCCACACGCATACAAACTTTAAAAATAAAAAAAAAACACCCATGCTGTTCTGAGTGAGATACGGTTTCTGAATGTGTCCTGCCTTCAGTCTCAGGGTGAGCTGGTCAAAATCTGCACAGCTTTCTACGTCACTAACCGAAACGAGGGGGCTAGGGGGCTAACCGTTAGCATTCTAGTTCGTTCTCAATGGCAAAACACTGCTACAACACACACTAGATCACCATAATCTCCCTGTTCTGCAGGTATTCCACGCAAAGTGTGAAGTGTGCCCTCGTTTAGAAGAAGTCTCCCGACTAATCCTGCCTTGTACAGGCCGAAGTTGAAACAGCTAGCTAGCTCATGTAGTCCTTACCTAGCTACTGAGCATGTGCAACTGCCAACAAAGATGTTACAGAAGTTGAGATGTCTCACTCTGTAGCTAAAACAGAGAGCTCAACACACAGGGTGAAAAGAGGAGCTGCAGCAATGTGCAGTACACCAATGTGGTGTTTTTGAAAAGTAAACCATGTAAACCTATTCTGATACAATCTCAAATTACAATTATGAACCTGAAAATGAGCATAATATGGGCACTTTAAGAAAATGACTACTTCTCACTTGCTTTATTACCTCAGTAGACTAACCCAAACCTTAACCCTAATGAGCTTACGGACTCATTCGCCAGTTACAATTCTTCTTCAATTGGTTATTTAACAAATCAAACTGAACGGACCGCTTTATTAGAACCAATGAAAAGCTCCTAGCCCCGCTGCTCGTACTCTACCCCTCCCGTGAATGAGCCAGAGCTCTGTGCGCCGCGGCACTGCCGGAGTCACTGCAAGTCTGCTGCAGAATGGAGCAGAAACTCAGGAAAAGTTAACGCTGCCGCGCTTACTTGCAACTGCCCGCCCTACTGAAAAGGCAAAGAAAAGAGACGGCTCGGGTTCGAATCCGACCTGCGGCCCTTTGCTGCGTGTCATCCCCATCTCTCTCCCACCTTTCATGTCTATCCACTGTCACTGTAATAAAGGGAAAAGCCCCCACCCAAAAAAAGAAACTGAAGACGCAGCAACTAAAAAGCTGTGAGACACTGACTTAAACTGTGTACTCCTCACGTGCCACACACGTTTTCCAGCCTTTGCCTCTAAAGAATCCAGGGAAACCCTGACAAGGACTCTCCTTGTGAAGAAATGACCACATACAGCATGGACTGTCAGTGTTTTTCACATGACTGTTTTAAGCTCACATCCACAGAGTTGTGCAGAACCAGTGCTGAGCTGGGAGGTAGAGGACTTACCAGACGCCCAGGATGACGGCCTGCTCCTCGGCACTGAGGTCAGGCAGCTCATACTGATCTGGCTCTGCTAGGTTGATTTTATCCAGCACCGTGTCATCCCCCAGACTGTAGTCCTGTAAGCACATGGAAACACACACAGAGTCAGATGGATATACACAGTCTGAAGCCATAAACCATGGAACGTGAAAACAACTAAGCACTACAAAGTGAGCCAGACTGCTTTTTGTTAGATTAAGCATATTTCTTGAAAAATTGCTTGCAGCCACAATTTTTAAAGAGAAAAAGAAAGAAGACATACAACTTTAGGAGTTCCTCACTGCTTAGTAGGTCATTTCTTGAAAAATGGTGATGGTAATGGTTGGGATATATTTTATATAACTTTCACTGATAACAAGATACCAACTATGGTTATAATTTACAGTAACAAATATGTCACCCAAGGAAATAGCTTGTTACCTTATGTGGTTATATTCCTATTTAGTCTGCATTTTTATTTATTTTGTCATTGTAAAAAATCTTGCAGTTGTGCTCTTAAAAGGGCAGTTGCTAGCTGATCCATGCTAGTGGGCTAAGCCCTTGGCTGTATAACCCATGAAACATGAGTCCTAGGTATGGCTATGACTAAACACAAAGTGAGAAATCTGGAAGAGCCTTGATTTAATTTAGATATTTTATTTGGGGGTGTTATACAGTAATTTACAGTCAACACTGGACAAAGTTACTTCAATACATTTTTTTTATCCAAATATACGTGTCCAAAACAGCTGACGGATTTCAGTAAGATTTGGTGAAATGTTAGGCCTTTAAAAAGTGTTTTCTGATCTAGCGTCCTAATCCCTGCAACAAAAAAGATTCATGTGGTAGTTGGCTGATGTGTCACCACTAGGGTTTAGGTTTGGTTTAGGAACACAAACTAATTGCTTTAGGTAAGGCAAAGATTGCGTTTTAGGTTAAATTGACTACATGGTTAAGGTTAGGAAAATATTATGGTCCAACAACAATGACTGTTGGTAGAAAACTGTGAATAACAGCTGTCTGTCAGATGTCAAAGTCCAACACATCCATCCCAACCCCCCATCTATTTTCTGCCACTGGCTGGGTCACAGTGGCAGCAGACAAATACCTCTTTCACACCCATGATGAGGGTCAAACTATGGGTTATCTAACCCATGTTCAACTCTTCTTTTGTCAGTTTAATGCTCTTCTGACATGTGTGGAGTAATGCCAAACTAGATGGCAGCACCCAGCAGTGAAAGGTAAATGAACCTGTTGGATATAAGCAAACACTGTAAGCCATATGACAAAAGTAGTCTGCAGGGGAGTGATTGACTGTGCATGGACCCAAAATGGAATGTTTTAAGGGCCACAATGTCACAGACAAGACTTTCTGCACTTTCTTTGCTGGCCATAGAACATGAAGTTGTTTTGATATTGTGCACCATTTCTGCATATTTAAAGTCTAGAAGGAAGGCCACTGAGTAATCTGCTATAAGAAATTACTTCGAAAGAATGCATTATAGCATTAATGTTTTGAGTTTACACAATTTAAGTCAAGAAGGCCAGTGTCTTAGGGTAGCTAATAAGGGTTGATAGTTGTGGTATGAATGTAGGTCAAGAAGGCCAATGTGTTAGGCTCACCTGTACAAACAAGATAAAATATAACATTCTCTGCATTGTGAAATGTGTACAAAGTCAAGAAGGCCAGTTAATTAGGCTCACTTGTTAAAAGAAGAGAAAAGATAATACAAATTAATATATGTGTGTTCATGTCAGATGTTGTGCATGGCTGTAGGCTACATATTAAAAGTCAAGGAGTCTAGTGTTAAACAAAAGGAAAATATGAGTTAATAGATGTGTATTAGCCTAATATGAAATGTTGTGTAGACTATGAGTTATTCACATATAGTCTGGAATGCCAGTGTGTTGTTAGGCTCACCATTTAAAGCAAAGATAGGCCATCAGGCCTAATAATTAAAAAGTGTTTATGTGTTCAGTCTTGAAAGGAGGACAGTTCTGCCCTACAAAGGCAAAACGCCGTAACATCATGTTTGGGCAAAAATTTGTTAATATTATTTTTGGGGTATTTAAGACCTCCTTTATCATGTGAATACATATTGTGAGTCAATTTGATTGTTTTAATGAGAAAATAAAGGGCTATGACAACCGTAATATCCAAAACCATACGAGAAACCACAGCAGAAAGCCGTAACAGCTGTTATGGCTCTTTGCCTTTGTTCTGGCACGCTGAAGTTGAGTTCAGGTGTTCTGACTTTGTTTAGCCAGGCATCCAGAGAGATGTTACTGTGCCGCCGTGATGTTAAAGGGACACTTCACCGATTTAGCATTAAGCTTTGTATCAGTAGAAACCCGGTAGTATTTTTGAATGACCGTGCTTCCCTCCCTCATGTCCCCCTGAGAGGGGAGATCTCTGTATTGTGGGTCTGGAAAAAAGCCTCAGATGATGCAAAATGATGATTTTTGCGTCATCTGAGGCTTTTTTGCCCAGAGGCAAAAGACTACAGCCTGTATTAGGAGCCACTTCCGCATAGCCCAAAGGGGGTTGGACTGTCGGCTTTTTCCGGAGATTGCCGAGGAAAAAGACAAGTGAGTGTCAGCCATCTTGAATCCTCGCTTAGCTTCTCAGCAGGAGCAGAAACTGTTCATCCCGACGGAAATTTTAGAACAACAATTATGTGCATTCAAACTACCGCACACGTGTACCACCGGGATACATTGGAACACATCGGAGAATATGCAGGACACTTTATTACAGACGCAATACTCCACACACTACGCAAGCTTCGCCTGCACGGAGACCAGCGGTGGTGCTCGATTCCTGTGGCTGGTAAAGAGACCTCATCAGCGGGGAGCGTTGAACGAGTGTGCCGTTGGAAAGCTAACGCTAGCCGGCCATCTGTTCACCAATCCTGCTTCCAACTAACTGCTAACTGCTGGTGGAGTTTGTGACTGTAAAATGCCGACAATTCTAGCTACATCCCACGCAAATTTACGGCTGTGTTTATACCACAGCCCACCAAGAGCTAATGCTAGTAGCTATGTGTTAGCCTTCTTTTATTACATGGCTTGGTTGAATTCTGATGTAGAGTGCGGTCGGTTATTTCTTGATAACAAACCGCTGCTAAGGATAACACACCGTTGCCATGGACATAGTTCTGTTCACTCTGGAGCTATCAATCAATCCGCTGAAAGAAGTCCGGATAATGTATCAGCTGTGGCAAAAAAGTATACATTTTAAATGTGTAACACCACTTGAACCACGGTGAAACGTTTTTTCGTGTATATGGTTGAAATGACAATAAAACACACTTGTTGAGTTGATCGTCTCACTGTCTGTCTGTAAAGGGTAGGCGTGACCTGGGAGTAGACGCTAAAGCTGCGAAGTTTGCCGCTTTTAATTGTCACCAAACCACGTAACCTACACACGAAATATCTTTGAAATGAAGTGCCGATGATTCCGATCTGTCAGTGTCAGTGACAGATAGCTAGCCCGGAGCTAGCTAAATTTAATCTGTGTCACGTAGCGCTAATGTTGATGCTGACAAAACCAATTATTAAATACACAGGCATCCTACCTTTCCATGCAATCCGATATAATCCATGGAAGATATAATCCATAGCAATGCACATCATCTGCTGTATCCACAACAATCCATACGTGTTTGAGCCATATTTCCTTCTTGCTGGTGTTCATGTCAAATCTTACACAAATAATACACAAATCCATAATAGCACTAAGATAGTTATCGCTAATGTCCGTACAAAGTAGGCTAACCTAAATGTTATCTCAGAATTAAAAAGTAGTAATCCAAGTCGAGTTTGTTGACTGTGCAGACCTTTAGGGGGGCTCAGCCCCTAATGAGAATATGACACGTATAAAGTGCCTTGCAAAAATGTTGAATATAATATATTTATTGTTAAACAATAAATATACCTTTGTATTCAATTATAATTAAATTATCTTTATTGACAAAATATTTATTGTCTTTAATCATACTGTACTGCAAAGTAACCTCTCTCTCATACTGTTCAACTGTGTTAGTACTGCCACACTATACTGATCATTATAGCACTAAAAAGGAACAACCTAAGGTCTTCTATATAATTTAAAACAAATACCATGATGACTACACCCTGGTTAGGTGTTCTTATAATGGATGTAAGTATGGTGAACAGTAAGCAAATATTGATTATATGTCAGTTACTGCCTTTTGCCTTTGCATGACTCCTTGTTTTTGGCACATGATACAAAGGCAGAATATAGTAACTGCCAAACAGGGGTCAAAGGTCAATTTTGTGCTCAAGATTTTTTGCATACAAACATTTCTTCATTATAGCAACTAGTTGTCAAATTTTGGGAGTCCTACCTATAATACTTTTGTCTGGACAAAACAGAAACTTTAAAGTCATTTTTCTCAGTTTCACACTCTAGCGAGTTAAGGTCTTTTGCCTTTGCAGGGCAGAGTTGTAAGGCTCATTTGTTAAAATAAAATAAGAATATATAGTGCATCAACATAAAATGTTGATATAGTTGATTGTGAAACAATAAACATAATCTTGACTTTGAACTACATGCAACAGTATAGCCAATGGTTGACTTTTACTCCATACACACTAATTGCCTGCTCCATGGCTGGTGATAATTTCACATTTTAGCATTTTAGAAATAATCTCTGGTTTTAAGTCAAGGCTTCCCTAGCTGTCTGCTTTATGTCATTGAGTCTTGTTGCCCAGGGCACAGGAAATTGTTAATCCGGCCCTGGCTGCAATCATGTCCGATGTCAGACAGAATTGCAAAATAAAAAGCAATCCAACAGCAATCCAACAGCAAAGACACGTTTTCTTGCTTCTTATAAAATGAGCAGGGGTGAAAGTTATTATAGTCCACGGATGTATTAAGAGAACATTATAGTCTAGTCATGTTATGATGGGAAGTGGAAGTTAACTATTCTCTTCTTCTCCGTTTTTTGGTGAATTTCTGTAGCAGAAACAGCGCCGCCTATAGGCCTGGAATATGAAGTAGCGTGTTGAGTCATTTACAGATGGATCCGTTTGGACGCAACTATTCTTGAAACAAATCCAGGGTTAAAAAAAGATCATTTTGGTACATGTGGACGGGGCCTTAGACAATCACAGTGCTGTGTTGTGTGTTGCGTGTGTGTGTGTGTGTGTGTGTGTGTGTGTGTGTGTGTGTGTGTGTGTGTGTGTGTGTGTGTGTGTGTGTATATATGTGTGTGTGTGTGTACTCCAAAGACCTCTCAAAAGCACATTTATTCCTCTGCTCTAGGATTGGGCATCGAGAACAGATCCCTACTTGGAGTCGTTTGAAAAATTGAGATTCCAGTAGAGTCGTTTCTTTATTGGAATCGTTTGGAGAATTTGGTTTCAAATCCATTCATCTCTTCCCAATTTAATATACACAAGTTTTGGTTTCCGTAGAGACCAGGTGCTTGTTGTGTTGCAGCCTTGGAGCACAGGAAGCAGCGCTCTAGTGTGGCTTTATTTTACGTTGAAAAAGCGGTAAAACTGCAAACCATCATTGAATCAAAGTAATACTTTCCTCTTATTTATGAAAATAAGCATGTGACCCGTTTCAACTCCACCCCTCAAAGAATCTGAATCGAGAATCGATAAGAACCAGGATTGGAATCTGAATTGTTAAAATCCAAACAATGCCCTACTCTGCTCTCCCTCAACTTCACAGAGCAGGATTAAACATGCAGACCGTGGCCATCCTTCTCTTTGTGCTGGCTGGTGTTTGCTGGTGTGTGTGTGTGTGTGTGTTTGTGTGTGTGTGTGTGTGTGTGTGTGTGTGTGTGTGTGTGTGTGTGTGTGTGTGTGTGTGTGTGTGTGTGTGTGTGTGTGTGTGTGTGTTAAGGCTGAGCAATTTTATCGATTCTGCGATATAAATCGATATTTTTCCCCCAGAAAGTATCGATTTTAAGCCAGTATCGATACATAAGTCCCATTCAACCCCCGCGGTTTACCCCCGTTCACGTTGCAGGAAGAGCGATTTGGTCAGCCAGCGCTAGTGTCGCTGTAGAGCAGCCAACGTCAACTGGCCCGCCACCAAAGCTTTTAGTCTGGCCCGCAGAATAATCATGAATTCACAAAATGTAAAGAGGAAAAAATGTGTTCTGTTATTTATCATTTCAAGCATTTAGAGCAAAAACCCAGCCCCCTGTATTTACATCTCTATTCACATGCCAGGATTCTATACAGCGATGCCCGAGCTCCACACACACTGCTGAGCCGAGATGTGTGTGCGTTAAAACACACACACAGCTGAGCCGAGATGTGTGTGTGTTAAAGGTTAAAACACGCAGCACCTGACTGGGAACGATACAGAGAGAGTTACCAACGGCCGCTGGGGCAGATTAACTCACGCTGGTCTCTTTTCTGTTAATAGGCTACAATTAAACCTTCGTGAGTAGAAAGTCAATACTTATCAATGCACTCACCTGTGTAGACCAGCATAAACATGTAGAAAGCAATATTTCAATCTGCTCAGTCCACCGCGCTGTTTTACGCAAACACAGCTCTACTCTGCAAATAGCAAATTTTTACAAACAAGCTAAAACAAAAGCTGTCGGTTTGAAGTCTAACTGTTTATCTTAGGTTGCCGGGAATCTGGACATTTGGACAAATTCTTGTAAACCTCACTGCTGGCTGAACAAACCAAACTCTCCGCTAGAGCGGACAATCTGGAGCTACTTAATATGCACGTGAATGACGCCATCATTAGGTTCAAGTGATGATGATGATGCTGGTTGTATTATTTTGCAACAACATTGTTTCATTGCAAATGAGGCATACATGACGAGTGCATAGCCTGCTTATCAGTCCATTCATCTTTAAAGCTGGGCTTTTCCACGTCAACTTTTCGCTTCAGCCTCTTTGACAGTGACATGTTTACCTGACAACAGCCTTTCTTTCTGCAAGCATTTTCCACCAATCAGGTTGCTGCATACTACCATAATTTTTCCATAATCACAGACTTTATCCATCACTCCTCAGTGGACTGCCTCCTAGTCTGAGATCTTTTTCTAGTAGGTATAAATTCATTTTATTTTCTTTATTTGAAAGTCCGGCCGCCAGAGTGCTTAGAATAATTCTGAAAAAAATGTAGTTGATGATCCCTGCTGTAGACTCTCTGTCCAGTCAGAGACATATATTGTGTAATTGATGTTTTCAGTTCATATGGAACACTCGCAAGATGTCACCAAAATCACTCTGTCCCCTTTAAATCTTTCAGAAAATTATGTAAGTGTATCGAAATATATCGAATCGTATCGTTGGCTGAATATCGCGATATATATCGTATCGTGAGCTGAATATCGTGTATCGTATCGTATCGTATCGTGAGATTAGTGTATCGCTACAGCCCTAGTGTGTGTGTGTGTGTGCAAATGGGTTGTCACAGTCTAACATGACCCACTCAAAAGTTAACATAGGGCACAATGGCCCAACTATGAGCAACATTTTTCAACTGAATTCATATATTTATTATTTGACCTCCTTTCTAGAGATGCAATATGTTTTTGCCTGTAAATTTGTGTAATGCATATTAAAACTATAGTGTGTAGTGTCTGTCCCCCCATTCTAAGTAATGACCGTGTCGGAGCATCCACATGACGAAAGGCTTCCATGATCACTGAATATTCAAATATTCATTCGATGGGCAGGTATTAGATTTTCAAAATAAGGATTTGAATATTCTTTTCTTTTGCAAAAACGTGCACGCAGGTTTTGAACTGTGGTGTTTTGTCGGGATTAAGCTGCTTCCTGCTGGCTAATTTATGCAGCACTATGTCATCCACTTCAGCCAAGAACGAAGAGATGTTGAGTTCCAGCAAGCAGTCTGATGTGTGGAGAGGTCTCTATGTTTGCAATGTAGCAGCCTGCAGTCCTTTTATAAAAGGTGGAGATAGTACGGCCGTTCATAATGCTAACGTTGCAAATTTGTTTGTTCAGTCAGTCATCTGAACAACAAAAGGTTCAAAGTGGTAAATGAAGTATCAAAAACACCAATTTGGAAAGAAGCCATCAGAAGCTCCTACCTTGGGCAGGCTGGCTGGAGGCGTGGGAGTGGGACTGGCCTCATCATCCGTCTGGTCAGGCTGCGTCTGCTTTCTCTTGACCTCAAGGATGAGCTGAGCCAAGTACTTCTGCTGGAAATGGGTCCGTTTTCCAAGAGCACCTTGATTGACCAGATACGGTTGTTACATTGAATTAAGGTATCACTAAGGCTGGATGAGTATGGGCTTAGGACGATCATTACCAGGTATGACAGCCTCCTCTAATGTATTTTCAATTAGTCACTCAATTATTGTCCAAACCCAGACCATGCTGTACTTTACATACCAGTCATGTTGATATCCAGCCCTGAGAGCTCCTGGGCCTTGTTGATGTGTTCCTTGGCTGGCTGGTAATCATAGTAGGTCAGACTGGTGTAGACACACTCCAGGTGGAAATGGATAGCCAGGTTTCTCTGCTCCGAGAACAGAGTCTGGCATTTCAGCACTGTGAAAGAAGAAGAAGAAGAAGAAGAGTTCTACAATTACAATCAAAACAATACTCAACTACACTTCTTTTTCACACCAGTAACCCGGGTCAGAGCATGGTCATCTGACCCCCCGTGTTCAACCCTTCTTTTGGAAATTCAAACCAAGCCAGTCAGCATGGGTTGATCTCAACCCGTCACAACCCGGGAGCCATGCATACCGTTTCAGAAAGAGAGGTAACAAAGTGTAAATTGCAGGTTACATTTTTCATGAAGTTAAGCAATGTGCTTACTAAACAAAGATTAGAGCCGCCCACCATTGTTTTGTATGGCTTTTTATAACAAAATGCTGAATATAATATGAAAAGTTGGTATTTTTTACAGTGGTTTTAAGCACTCCCCCTCCCTTCCACTAGGCGGGGTGTGACGTCATAAGAGGGACTCCAAGAGTCTAACAGCTAGTAGGCAGTAGACTTAGAGACTTAGACTGCTCTTTATTGATCCCTTTGGGATGACTCCCGCAAGGAAATTAGATTTCCAGCAGCAGATTTTAGCATCAAAGATAGAAAAAATACAGTATAAGAATAACAATAAACTTTTAGCTAAATATTTTCACAAAAATAAACAAACAGTAAAACAACAATGAACTACAGATAAATAGGGATAGATATATATAGATATATAGGACTGTGTATGGTATTGTGTTATTATACAGTTAATAAATAAGTGACATTTAGCATAAATTAGCAGTTAAGAGCAGTTAGAGTGTCCTGGTATGTATGCGAGTAGATTATTAATCATTTATTGCACAGTGTTCTGTTCTCTGTTCTGTCCTCTTTACCCTATTTCCTCCTCCCCCCCGAGTGAGGAGTTGTACAGTATGATGGCATGAGGGACAAAGGAGTTCTTGAGTCTGTTGGTCCTACACTTGGGAAGGAGCAGCCTTCCACTGAACAGGCTCCTCTGGTTGCTGATGACGGTGTGCAGGGGGTGGCTGGCATTGTCAGTAATGTCCAGCAGTTTGTCCAGTGTCCTCCTCTCTGCCACCGTCACCAGTGTGTCCATTTTCATGCCAACCACAGAGCCGGCCCGCCTGATCAGTTTATCCAGTCTGGAGGTGTCCTTCTTGGATATGCTGCCCCCCCAGCACACCACAGTGTAGAAGAGGACGCTGGTAACCACAGACTGGTAAAACATCAACAGCAGTTTGCTGCAGATGTTGAAAGACCGCAGTCTCCTCAGGAAGTACAACCTGCTTTGTGTCTTTCTGTACAGGTGGCTGGTGTGTGTTGTCCAGTCCAGTTTATTATCCAGCCACAGCCCAAGGTATTTGTAGGATTGCACAGCCTCCACCTCAGCTCCCTCTAGCTGGATTGGTCGCAGTCTTGGTCTGGACCTCCCAAAGTCAATGACCAGCTCCTCGTCTTAGAGGTGTTGAGCTGTAGGCAGTTAGTGTGACACCAGAGAGCAAAATCCCCCACCAGACTCCGATACTCCTCCTCTCTGTCACCCCTGATACACCCAACGATGGCTGTGTCATCGGCGTACTTCTGTATGTGACACAGCTCCGAGTTGTAACAGAAGTCCGAGGTGTACAGGGTGAAGAGAAGAGGAGCCAGCAATGTGCCCTGGGGGGCTCCAGTGCTGCTGACTACAGTGTCAGACGTGGTGTCCTTCAGCCTGACATACTGTGGCCTGTCAGTGAGGTAATCATTGATCCAGTTTACCAGATAGGGGTCCACTCCCATCCTGTTCAGTTTGTCCTGAAGTATAGGGGGCTGGATGGTATTGAAGGCACTGGAGAAGTCCAAGAAAAGGATCCTCACTGTGCTGCTTCCCTTATCCAGATGGGAGTGGACTCGGTGTAGCATGTAGAGGATGGCATCCTCCACACCAACATTTGGCTGGTACGCAAACTGCAACCGGTCCTGGGCGTGTTGTACCTGAGGTCTGAGGAGGCTGAGGAAGAGTCGCTCCAACGTCTTCATCAGGTGTGAAGTGAGTGCCACCGGTCGGAAGTCGTTCAGCTCGCTGGGCCTGTTCTTCTTGGGAACCGGAACGATGCAGGATGTCTTCCAGAGGGTGGGCACTCTCCCTAGCTGTAGGCTAAGGTTGAAGATCTGTTGTAGTGGTTCAGGCAGTTCTGCAGCGCAGGTCTTTAGTAGTCTCGGACACACTTTATCCGCCTGCTGCTTTCCTGGGCCAGAGCTTCCTCAGCTGTCCCCTGACCTGGTCTGTGGTGATGTGAGGCAGGGATTGTGTTGAGGTGGGGGAGGAGGAGGGGGGGATTGTGGTGTCGGGGGGAAGTGTGTAGAGGGAAGAAGGAGAGATCGCTGCGGTGAGGGTGGGGTGGGGGGACAAGGACGAGGGCTGGTTAAACCTGCTGAAGAAGTCATTCAGCTCATTCGCCCTCTCCATTGTCCCCTCTGTAGCTCTGGTCTTTGTGTTGTGACCTGTGATGGTCCTCACACCTTCCCAGACCTCCCTCATGTTGTTCTCCCTCAGCTTCTGCTCCACCTTTCTCCTGTAGCTGTCCCTAGCTTCCCTCACACAGTGTTTCACCTCCTGCTGTGCTGCCTTCATGGCCTCTGTGTCCCTGCTCCTGAAGGCAGCCTTCTTCTTGTTGAGGACAGCCTTGACTACCTGCGTTACCCATGGCTTGTTATTAGGGTAACAACGGACAGTCTTGATGGGGGAGACCACGTCTGCGCAGAAGTTCAGGTAGTCCGTCAGACAATGTGTCATCCCCTCTATGTCCTCACCATGCGGGTTGATCAGCACATCCCAGACTGTGGTGTTGTAACAGTCTCTCAGGGCACTTTCCATATCAGGGGACCACCTCCTGATGGTGCGAGTTGTCACCAGCTGTTTTTTGACCAGGGGAGTGTACAGTGGCTGTAGGTGAACCAGGTTGTGATCAGACTTCCCCAGTGGGGGGAGGGGATTCACTCTGTATGCATCCCTCACATTAGCATACAGGAGATCAATTGTCCTGTTGTTTCTCGTAGGACAGTCTACAACCTGGTGAAAAACAGCCAAAGTAGAATCCAAAGTTGCATGATTAAAGTCCCCAGAGATGATCATAGTAGGCTAGCAGTTATATTGGAGACCTAGCTAGCTAGCAAAAATGGTAAACTATTGTGTTTTTGCGGGATGTACGAGTACATCAGAAACAGGGCAGAGGGTCCACCAGGACAAACGGCTGATTCATACCTGGGTGAGGTTTGTGGCTACGAAGTGGGCTGATTTTATTGCTGCCTCTGGGACCCACTCTCTCCTCTGCTGCTGCGCTGTAGCGCTGTGTGTGTGGCCGTGTGTGGGTGTGGCCGTGTGTGGGTGTGTGAGAGACGGCTGGCCAGCGAGGTTGTCAGGTGCTTGTTGAGTTTTAACTCCGAAAAGATAATTAACCACAGGTTCCCGTTAATCTTATGATGGACATGTGTTGTGATATTTAAACAAACAATCCGTCAACGGCCAAATCAAAGCCTCTTATTTACGTGAGCGGTCTGAGAGACCTCCGGTTTACAGCGGTGTGTCCGAGCGAGACTGTCCGAGCGACGAGCCAGCGGCCGGGGCAGGCGCTGCTGGTTGTCGCGTTACTTCATGGAGCTTCTCAACTCCGAAAACTTTGAAGCAAATTGTCAATTCAGCAACGATTTTCACAAGACTGCCTATATTCAAAATCTAAACAGTTAATTTCTCGCCTAAAACGTTGTCAGAAGTGAATTTAGTGATGAATAAGATGGCGAAAATGGATAAAATTGTCCCGTTGTTGGTCTCTCTATGTACCTGCTATGGGTTGCTACTCCCTCTTATGACGTCATCACCCAGTTACTGTAAAAAACATGCTACCTTTGAAGAAACCCCAATAAATGTTATTTTAACACATTTTAAGACAGAAATGTTTAAATATATACATATTGAGCACTTTATTTACATATTAATTTGTTGTGGTGGTTAACCTGCACCTTACACTTTTATGCCTTTCGGAGACATGGCTTCAGAAATCCTCACCCTCTGCAATAATATCTATACCCGGTTATAAAATGTTTCGTAAAGACAGACAGGGTTCTAAGGGAGGGGGTGTCATGATTTATGCCAAGGACACTTTTAACTGTAAAGAAATTCATGTCGTAGATGGGAATGATTTGGAATTTATTGGGTTAAATGTAACTTTGTCACAACAAATGTCCTTTATTCTGGTGGTTATCTATAGACCTCCTTCATCAAATGTAGATTTTTATGAAAAGCTGGACATTTTAATAAAACAACTTAATCCTGCAAAAGAACTTATAATCTTAGGTGACCTGAATGTTAATTGGGAAGTTAACCAAATCAGGAAAAGTTTGAAAAAGGTCATGGATAAAATGGATATGGCTCAGGTGATTAATGGCCCTACAAGAATTACAAACTCTACGAGCACTCAAATTGATTTAGCTTTTACAAACAGGCCAGAAAGGATCCTGAAATCATACAATATGCTCACTGGATTGTCTGACCACAATCTCATAATGGTCACCAGAAAGTTAAATAAAAAGCGTTTTAAACCTTTGCCAGCCACAGAATCCTGTAGGATACCAAAGCAGGAACAACAAAACTTCATAAATTCAATCCATAATGTAAATTGGGATGAATTTCTCTCTGGCATAAGCCTGGACAAGGATTGCTCTCTATTATCTAATAAAATCCAGCAAATTATTACTCATTTTACACGGAAAATTAGATTAAGAGCTAAAAAAAATGGTCTTCCCTGGATAAATGAATCTGTTTTGAAATTGATGAAAGAAAGAGATCATTCCTTAAAGTTGGCTGTAAAATCAGGATATAACAGGCATCAATTTACCTCTTTCAGAAATAGAGTAGTGAGAGAAATAAGGAGATCAAAGGCCGATTTTTTTATTACTGCTTTGAATAGTGCACGTGGAAATTCTAAAATAACCTGGCATTATATAAAAAAACTGACAGGAGAGTCCCACATAAATAAGACAAAACACATGCAAATTGACTTAAATGGAGATATTTTAACAGAACCCAAGGCAATAGCTGATGCTTTTAACAACTATTTCATTGAATCGGTAGCAGAAATCGCGAATAACTTCACAATAAAACAAAAAAAAGATTACTTGGTGTCTGCAACACAGTTGTTCTTCATAACAAACATTACTGAGATCAAAGTCATTGACATCATTAAAACCCTAAAACCATCTAAGGCCAGGGATGTGTTTGGTATGGACACAAACATGCTTAAAGATTCAGGATCTGCTCTGGCTACTCCCATCGCTTCCATTATTAATCTATCAATTTCCAGTGGTCAGTTTCCAAAGGCCTGGAAATCTGCTATTGTTACGCCAGTTTTTAAATCTGGTCTATCCGCCTCCATGAATAACTATCGACCAATAAGCATTCTTCCGGCCATTTCTAAAATTGCGGAAAAATGGGTGGCAGAGCAGACTATACAGTATTTAAACAGTAGCTCCCCTTCTTTTCACGCCATGCAGTTTGGTTTTAGATCCAAACATTCCACTGAAACGGCTACGTGCCTTTTTATCGAGAAAATAAAATCTTCTCTTGACAAGGGGGGAGTAGTAGGGGCGGTATTCTTGGATCTCAGAAAAGCTTTTGATACAGTGAACCATTTAGTTCTACTTAATAAGCTTTCACATTTCAATTTCTCTCGTGGCACAGTTAGCTGGTTCGAATCATACCTGCATGATCGTACACAATCTGTACTAATTAACAACATCAATTCTGAGTCTCTTAGGCTAACCACTGGGGTTCCTCAGGGCTCAATATTAGGGCCCCTCTTATTTAGCCTCTATATCAATGACTTGCCTAATGTTTGCTCTGAAGTAGAATGTTTGATGTATGCGGATGACACCGTTTTATTTGTTCATGGTAGATCTAAAGACATTGTTGCTGATAAACTCACTAAAGCAATGACTCGTGTTACATATTGGTTGAAGGAGAACTGCCTGCAGTTAAATATTTCGAAAACTGTAGGTATGTTCTTCAGTAAAACAAATAGAGTTTCTTCTAATCCTGACATAATAGTTGCTGGAGAAAAATTACAAATTGTAAATCAATACAACTATCTTGGGTTAGTAATAGATTCACATCTCTCCTTTAAAGCCCATATTGAAAAATTATGTAAAATAATCAAGTTTAACCTTGCAAACTTCCACTCAATTCGAAATGAGATGTCAATAGAGGCTGCAAAAAATTTTCTACATTCCATGATTTTTAGCCACTTCAACTACTGCCTAACAAGTTGGTGTCAAGCAAGTCAGACCGCAAAAAAACCTCTCGAAAAGTTATACAAACAAGCCATTAAAGTCCATCCATCCATCCATCTTCGTCCGCTTATCCGGTGTCGGGTCGCGGGGGGAGCAGCTCCAGCAGGGGACCCCAAACTTCCCTTTCCCGAGCAACATTAACCAGCTCCGACTGGGGGATCCCGAGGCGTTCCCAGGCCAGGTTGGAGATATAATCCCTCCACCTAGTCCTGGGTCTTCCCCGAGGCCTCCTCCCAGCTGGACGTGCCTGGAACACCTCCCTAGGCGCCCCAGGGGGCATCCTCACCAGATGCCCGAACCACCTCAACTGGCTCCTTTCGACGCAGGAGCAGCGGCTCTACTCCGAGCTCCTCACGGATGACTGAGCTTCTCACCCTATCTCTAAGGGAGACGCCAGCCACCCTCCTGAGGAAACCCATTTTGGCCGCTTGCACCCTGGATCTTGTTCTTTCGGTCATGACCCAGCCTTCATGACCATAGGTGAGGGTAGGAACAAAAACTGACCGGTAGATCGAGAGCTTTGCCTTCTGGCTCAGCTCTCTTTTCGTCACAACGGTGCGATAGATGGAATGTAATACCGCACCCGCTGCGCCGATTCTCCGACCAATCTCCCGCTCCATTGTCCCCTCACTCGCGAACAAAACCCCAAGGTACTTGAACTCCTTCACTTGGGGTAAGGACTCATTCCCTACCTGGAGAAGGCATTCCATCGGTTTCCTGCTGAGAACCATGGCCTCCGATTTAGAGGTGCTGATCCTCATCCCAACCGCTTCACACTTGCGCTGCGAACCCGATCCAGTGAGTGCTGAAGGTCGCAGGCCGATGATGCCATCAGGACCACATCATCTGCAAAAGCAGCGTGGGATCCCCAGCCCACCGAACTGCAACCCCTCCCCACCCCGACTACGCCTCGATATCCTGTCCGTAAATATTACAAACAGGATTGGTGACAAAGCGCAGCCCTGGCGGAGGCCAACCCTCACCTGAAACGAGTCCGACTTATTGCCGAGAACCCGGACACAGCTCTCACTTTGGTCGTACAGAGATTGGATGGCCCTGATTAGAGACCCTTCTCACCCATCCAGCACCTCCAACAGTACTCTCCCCGGGGACCCGGTCATAGCCTTCTCCAAATCTACAAAACACATGTAGACCGGTTGGGCATACTCCCAGGCCCCTCCAGGATCCTTGCGAGTGAAGAGCTGGTCCGTTGTTCCACCGACCAGGACGGAATCCGCATTGTTCCTCCTCAACCTGAGGTTCGACTATCCGCCGAACCCTCCTTTCCAGCACCTTGGAGTAGACTTTACCAGGGAGGCTGAGAAGTGTGATACCCCTGTAATTGGCACACACCCTCTGGTCCCCCTTTTAAAAAGGGGAACCACCACCCCAGTCTGCCACTCCTTTGGCACTGTTCCAGACTTCCACGCAATGTTGAAGAGACGTGTCAACCAGGACAGCCCCTCCACACCCAGAGCCTTGAGCATTTCTGGACGGATCTCATCAATCCCCCGGGGCTTTGCCACTGTGGAGTTGTTTGACTACATCAGTGACTTCCGCCCGGGAAATCGACGAAATCCCCCGTCATCCTCCAGCTCTGCCTCTAACATAGAGGGCGTATTAGTCGGATTCAGGAGTTCCTCAAAATGCTCCTTCCACCGCCCTATTACCTCCTCAGTTGAGGTCAAAAGTGTCCCATCCTTACTGTACACAGCTTGGATGGTTCCCTCCCCCTCCTGAGGTGGCGAACAGTTTTCCAGAAGCACTTTGGTGCCGACCGAAAGTCCTTCTCCATGTCTTCTCCAAACTTCTCCCACACCCGCTGCTTTGCTTTTTCACGGCAGAGGCTGCAGCCCTTCGGGCCCTTCGGTACCCTGCAACTGCCTCCGAGTCCTCTGGGATAACATATCCCGGAAAGACTCCTTCTTTAGTTCGGACGGCTTCCCTGACCACCGGTGTCCACCACGGTGTTCGTGGGTTACCGCCCTTGAGGCACCTAAGACCCTAAGACCACAGCTCCTCGCCGCAGCTTCAGCAATGGAAACTTTGAACATTGTCCACTCTGGTTCAATGCCCCCAGCCTCCACAGGGATGGAAAAGCTCGACCGGAGGTGCGGAGTTGAAAGTCCGTTGGACAGGGGCCTCCTCCAGACGTTTCCCAATTTACCCGCACTACACGTTTGGGCTTACCAGGTCTGTCCAGAGTCTTCCCCACCCCTGACCCAACTCACCACCGATGGTGATCGGTTGACAGCTCTGCCCCTCTCTTCACCCGAGTGTCCAAAACATACGGCCTCAGATCAGATGAAACGATTATAAAATCGATCATTGACCTTCGGCCTAGGGTGCTCTGGTACCAGGTACACTTATGAGCATCCCTATGTTCGAACATGGTGTTCGTTATAGACAATCCATGACTAGCACAGAAGTCCAACAACAAACAACCACTCTGGTTTAGATCAGGGAGGCCGTTCCTCCCAATCTCACGCCCTCCAGGGTGTCTCCATCATTGCCCACGCGGTGGCGTTGAAGTCCCCCAGCAGAACAATGGAGTCCCCCACTGGCGCCCATGCAGGACTCCACCAGGTCTCCAAGAAGGCCGAATACTCCGAACTCCTGTTTGGTGCATATGCACAAACAACAGTCAGAGTTTCCCCCACAACCCGCAGGCGTAGGGAGGCGACACCCTCGTCCACCGGGGGGTAAACTCCAACGTAGCGGCGGCTCAGCCGGGGCTTGTTAGTATCCCCCACACCCCGCCCGCGCCGCACACCCTGAGCAACTCCGGAGAAGAAAAGAGTCCAACCCCTATCCAGGAGTACAGTTCCAGAACCCGAGACTGTGCGTGAGGTAAGCCCCACCAGATCCAACCGGTAGCGCTCCACCTCCCGCACCAATTCCGGCTCCTTCCCCTGGAGAGAGAGGTGACGTTCCACGGCCCCAGAGCCAGCGCTCTGCTGCCCGGGTCTGGTCCGTCGAGGCCCCTGACCTTCACTGCCACCCATGTGGCAGCGCACCCGACCCCAGCGGTTCCTCCCACAGGTGGTGGGCCCATGGGCTGGAGAATGGGAGCCACGTAGCTTGTTCGGGCTGTGCCCGGCCGGGCTCGCGTGGCAAACCCGGCCACCAGCGCGCGCCGCGGCGCGCCCCGTCTGGGCCTGGCTCCAGACGGGGGCCCCGGGCTTCCTCCGGGCAGGGTCACTCCATTTCTACCTTGTTTTTCCATTGGGGTTTTTGAACCATTCTTTGTCTGGCCCCTCACCTGAGACCACTTTGCCTTGGGAGACCCTACCAGGAGCACAAAGCTCCAGACAACACAGCCCTCAGGTTCACAGAGACACACAAACCTCTCCACCACGATAAGGTGATGGTTCACGGAGATGAAATCATGGATAAAAAACCAAGGCACTATCATCACTGTGCTATTTTGAAAAAACACAGTCTTCTAAACTGGGACACTATTCATAAGTTTGTAGATATGAGTCTCATATATAAAGTAACACATGATTTGGCCCCAGCTCCTCTAGCAGAGTTCATCAGCCAAAGAAACGGCTCTGATCGTGTTACTCGAGGCGCGGCCAGAGGGGACTGTGTTATCCCTTGCGCACGAGCGCTTTCAGTCGCTCGGCCTGGTCAGTGAGGGGCGCTTCAGAATGGAATTCAATTCCTGAAGAAGTTAAAAAGCTCACCACTTACAAGGCCTTCACAAAAAATTTGAAAATTTGGCTCATTAACACTTATGTCTGCCAACATTAAAATCAGAGCCTATCGCACTGTATTACATATTCTATATAACGTAGCTTTTTTAACTTGTTTTTTATGTGTTTTAATATTGTAACAGGTGCTGTGTACCTTAGGTATTTTACAGTGTTGTTTATATTGTGGCTATCAATCTGCCCTAGACTTGTTAATGTTTCTTCATGTATGTATTTTATTGCTTCTTTTACATCTTGGCCAGGGGACTACAAATGAAAAATAGCCATTTGGCTAATTCTGGCTTTTTTAACCATGTTTGTTCATGTGTTTTATGAAATTGCACTGTCCCCTTCTAAATAAACCAATAAATCAAATCAAATCAAACCTCAGAGTCAGTTACTATGGTAACTGAGCCTGTGAACCTAACCTGGTCGGGAGCAGGTTTTCTTCAAGAAACCTCAAGTTTCTCATTTCCTCATTCATTCATTCATTCATTCAGTCGCGTTTTAATGCAGTTTGTTATCTGCATGAATAAAAAAAACGTATTGGTTTTTTCCATCAGATATGTAGATACCTTATCCGTCCTCATATCACTAACATCAACCATCGTGGACAGGTCCATTAGATATGTAGATACCTTATCTGTCCTCATATCACTAACATCAACCATTGTGGACAGGCCATTAGATATGTAGATACCTTATCTGTCCTCATATCACTAACATCAGCCATCGTGAACAGGTCCATTAGATATGTAGATACCTTATCTGTCCTCATATCACTAACATCAGCCATCGTGAACAGGTCCATCAGATATGTAGATACCTTATCAGTCCTCATATCACTAACATCAACCATCGTGGACAGGCTTTAAAATCCCAGCAGATTCTTTGTGTCGCATTACGTTTTTTGCAAACGGCAGTTTTCTTTATAACAGTGTAGCCGATCATACTGTAGGCTAAAGCCGCTGTATGCAGAGCCGTCAGAAAAGTGTGACTCGCTCCGAAACGTTTTTTAAACGTTTTTGTAGTGTTCCCTGGAAACAAACCAGTGAGAGCCATTAAAAAGAAATAAATTATTATACATTATAGTTCTGTTAATGATCATGGTGCTGCAGCCTCAGAATGGGATTAGTATAGTTAACTTTTTCACCCGCAGGATTGCATCTAAATGAAATTATAGGTGTAATACAATTCCAGTTTTCACCAGTAATATTATAAGTTAACTGTGATTAAATATGAAATCAATATGTACGCATTGACTCAAGCAGCAATTTTCTCCCACACCAATTCTCTCTTTTGCAGCAGCAACCGCTGTCTTGCTTTTTTAACGAAATGCATGTTCAAACCACAGACAGTAGGTTCAAACCATAGACAGTAGGTCCAAACCATAGACAGTAGGTCCAAACCATAGATAGGAGGTTCAGACCATAGACAGTAGGTTCAAACCATAAACAGTAGGTCCAAACCATAGACAGTAGGTTCAGACCATAGACAGTAGGTCCAAACCATAGACAGTAGGTTCAGACCATAGACAGTAGGTCCAAACCATAGACAGGAGGTTCAGACCATAGACAGTAGGTCCAAACCATAGACAGGAGGTCCAAACCATAGACAGGAGGTCCAAACCATAGACAGGAGGTCCAAACCATAGACAGGAGGTTCAAACTAGCTGATTGTGCGCATGAGTATTTCTGCCGACCCGTTTGTTTGTGGTTGTTACCATGGTGAATCGTAGAACCATGGCTCCATTCATGCTGCCTTTTTATAGTGGTGGTGCACGCGCAGAACCCTGAGTGAACCTACTCCGAGTTGATTGAACCAACTCAAATCAGCTGTTCTGGAACCGAAAACTCAGAGTTTCCATCTCAGGGTAAATTGTAAAATCGTGACAGCGTACATTGAAGTTTAATACAGGTTGGCAGGACGGTCTGAAATGTTTTGCACGGTCTTTCGCTGTACGTTTTGTCAATGCGCCACTTGTTCCAAAAGTACCTTCTCTTCTTTACTTGGCCCTCAACAGTTTGTACAGTCCTAGCTACTGCTGACTCGCGGAGGGCCTCTTAACACTGGGGATATGTCGCCACATTTTTTTAACCGATAATTTTCCTTTCGTCTGTACCTCAGCTCAGCTACATGGTGTCACGGACTAGCGCTGAAAATTACTCGACTATGCGTGGTCAAAGCCCCGGCTGTGAACGTTTTCATTTCCTATAAGTTCTTCACAATAAAAGTCCTCAGTTATTTTGGTATTTGAATGTTTTTATTATGAAGCAGCAAAATCCAGAAATGTTGGGGATTCTACTTAGCAACAGCATTCTTTGACAAAAGCTGTCCAATCCGTTACAACTGTGGCTGGTAAACTAGGCAAAGTCACCCGCCACTTTGAAAAAGTACCCGCCCTTGGCTGGTGGTGGGTGCTAATTTCCCACATACATGCATATATCAGACATGTTTAGAGCGATTGTGGCATCCCACCATCTTACAGATATATGGAGGATGCACAATCCTACTAGCAAGGATTACACCTTCTTTTCCACGTCACCTCACCCACTTCCGTATTGATTATATTTTGTGCTCCAGTGAGCTTAAGGCGATGTTCCACACGATAGCAATAGAAGCAGCAATTCTATCTGATCACAATGCGCTGATAACCACATTCCGTTGCGATGTTAGGAGAAAGATCTAGAAGATGGCAATTTAATAATTCCCTTCTCCAGAACACAGCTTTATTTAAAACCAAACTGGCTGAATTTATATCAATTAACACAGACTCAGTTTCTGACCCTGCATTTACCTGGCAGGCAACTAAAGGATTTATTAGAGATTGTACATCCTCCTTCGCGGTCAGCTTGAAGAGGAAAAGAGAGGCAAGGTTTGGGGAGTTGGAAGAACGCTGTAACTCTTTAGAGCAGTCTCTTAAGACTTGTTTTCTAAATCTACACATACTCTTCTAGTCACAAATCGAACAGAGCTAAATGATCTGCTAAGAAGGAGAGCTGAGTTCATAATGCACAGAGTGAGGCAAAATTACTATTTTAACG
Source organism: Perca fluviatilis (assembly GCF_010015445.1). Taxonomy (NCBI): domain Eukaryota; kingdom Metazoa; phylum Chordata; class Actinopteri; order Perciformes; family Percidae; genus Perca; species Perca fluviatilis. The sequence continues at coordinate 36,379,595 of NC_053130.1, read as the reverse complement.
GCTGTAAACCAAGAAAATTGCTTGCTCTGAAATTAAAACAAAGGGAATCCAGAGCTGCCATCAGCAGCATCCATCAGTATTTCAACAAATCCTAACGATATCAGCACCACTTTTCAATCCTTTAGAGGGGTGATAGAATGCAAAACCGATTTTACCCTGTCATAGTTGAATAACGACAGTTCGGTGGGTAAATAGGACATACATAGAAGCTCAAAATCCCATTGACACCCTTTTACTATAAAAATTTCATATTTTGAAACTGCCGCTGAAAACGGGCGAATCCCAACAAAGCTGGAAGTTGACGTCAACCTCCCAAAAACCGGAACCTTTGTCAGCCCATGGGTGTATTAAGAGAACGGTCACGCCCCAACATTTACATAGGCTACACAACTGACCTGAGATCAGTTAGTCTTCTGAATCTAGGTCGCGCAGATCTCAGAAAATGTATACATTGTTCATATGCTATTTTACCATTAAATTCACTTCTGAGAATTTTTTATGCGAGAAATCAACTACTTAGAGGTCAAATATGGGCCGTTTTACGAAAATTGATGTCTAATTGCAAATTTTGTCCGACTGTGTCGGACTTCAGAGGCTGGTGCTGCCTGTGTTGCTGCCTCGCCGCCTGGCCTGCCTTCCTCCACAGACCCCGGTGTAACACCGGCTTGCTGTGAGCCCGATTGAATTCTCAAAACTCAAATTACGACCAAAAATGAAGCTAACTAGCCGCAATCTGTACACATAGGATTGCAGGGACAGTCGCAGCTAACGAAACCCGTACAGCTCACAAATATTCATTAACTTGAAATCTGACACCGTTGTTAGCTTTATAAAACATATAGTTATATGTTGTATAGCTAAGTGGCGTGACATGTGTGTAACATTTGGTAAGAGATTGCTGGTGTAACAAGCTCGCTGACCGCCGCTCTCACACGGGCCATTTAGCTAGCAGGAAGAGAGGAGATGCGGGCCCGCGGCTTTGTCAGGGCAGCGGCGCGTTGGTAGTAGTCCACCAGCCCAAACGGTGACTTTGCGCTGGTATGAGGTGCTGTGGGCTGCAGCAGCCGTTCCGGAGCTCAATCGAGCTCACAGCAAGCGGGGTCTGTGGAGGAAGGCAGCGCGGGCGGCGAGCCCTAACACAGGCAGCTGAACTCCGACACACAGTTTTACCAAATTTGCAATTAGCCATCCATTTTCGTAAAACGGCCCATATTTGAGCTTTATATCGTTGATTTCTCGCATAAAAAGTCTCAGAAGTGAATTTGGTAAGGAAACATTGCAGTGTCTGGAATATGAGATTCTGTCGCGTTTCTAATGTATGTGTATTGGAGATTCGCTCAACCAATCAGCACGACCCTTAACGCGCTGTGTATGGCGAAGTCGCTCAACCAATCAGCGCAGCGTCTCTATGTGTGTGTACGGGGCTAAGGCTCAACCAAGCAGCGCGCAGCTCATCTAAATATTCATGACCATACCATATTTGGAAGAAAAGCTCTTGTTACAAATAGGGCCAAAACACAGGGATGCATAAGGGCCAATAAAATATCAACCAGGCCATTTTCAGCCCAACTAATGTTACATACCCCATTAGGAGACCATAAGGAACAGTGTGAAATACCCTATATAATCATTCTATCACCCCTTTAACTCAAAGTTGTATGAATCCTCCTGCAACCCAGATCCGACACAGTGCCAGGAGTTTCTAAAAGAACTAAACCAGTTTCTTCTTGGCCCAGAGGAGACAGAAGAACTGGGTCAACCTATAACGTTAGAGGAACTTAAATCAGCATTACAAACAGTTAAAAAAGGGAAAACACCAGGGTTGGATGGAATTCCATCAGAACCTCTTCAACAGTATTTTGACATATTAGGACCTACCATTTTACAAGCTTTAACTTCAGCCATAGAGAAGGGTACTTTCCACCAACAAACCAACACTGCGCTAATCTCAGTTATGCCAAAGAAGGGCAAAGATCTTGAGGATTGTTCAAATTACAGGCCCATCAGCCTCATCGGGACTGATATTAAGTTTTATTCCAAAGTCCTGGCTCTCCACTTAGAGCGCTTTATCGAGAAGCTAGTCCACCCTGACCAATCAGGTTTTATACCCAAGTGTCACGCTGCGGACAACATACACATATTACTCCATGTAATAGAAGAACCCAAAAACCTTCCAACAACGGCAGCAGTTTTATCAGTGGAAGCGGAAAAGGCTTTCAGCCATTTCCCATCGAGCGAGGCTCGCGACAGGGATGCCCGCTCTCTCCCATGCTATTTGCAATGTCTCTTGAACCGTTAGCCCAAGCCATAAGGCAAAATGAAATATGTAATGTCCAGATTAAATCTAATAGCAGCTCAAAATCATTATTTGCGGACGATATTTTGTTGTACATTTCTGATCTTGAGGACTCTATTCCAAAAATTCTTAAGATCTTCAACAGCTCAATCTCTGGCTATAAAATCAACTTGAATAAATCTTTCTTGAATAACAGGCATGTGGCTTCAGTTATTAGTGATACAATACCAACCCAAAGCAAAATTACATATTTGGGCATCACCATTCATGCATACCTACAGCGAGTTGTCCAGGACAACTATGAAACTATATTAAGTAGCTAGTGTTCAAAGGGATCTGACCAACTGGTCTGCGCTGCCGGCATCGCTACGGTCCAGGATTGCTGTCGTTAAAATGAAAATAGTTCATGTGAATTTCTTAAGTACAATGATCCCCTTACCCCCACCAATACATTTCTGGAAGTAACTTGATACCGTAATTCGGCAGTATATTTGGAATAATAAACAAACTAGGCTAAAATACTCTACCTTGCAATGTACCACAAACACGGGAGGCCTGGCCCTCCCCAACCTTAAAGTGTACCACAGAGCCTTTCAACTACGGGCCCTCAGAGTGTAGATGGACCCCTCATCTACAGTCCCATGGAGAGAAATAGAGCAAAACCTCACTGGAAGTCTAAGACTGCAAGACCTCACCTTCGTAGGTGTGTGTCCAAAAAAGTGTATGCTGGCCTATGGCCCTATTATCACCAACACATTGACCAACTTTAAACAGGTAGAGGAGCGACTACGCTACACCAATAAGTGGCATTTGAACACCCCAATTTGGCACAACATACACTTAATGTCTGGTAACAAACCCTTTGTTGAATTCCTGCTGACCCAAGTGTTTTGTTACTTAATGATGACTCTAAATTACACCTGCTTGGGAGACAGAAGAAAATTTGGCTAGCTGGATCAACTGCAACCAAGAAAATGATAGCTCAGCACTGCCCCCCCCCCCACTTTGTGGTTGGCGTATTTTCTAGACATAGTTATGCTTGAGCTCTCTACAGCAAGGATTAACAAAGACAAGTCATCGACTATAGACCTATGGAAAGGTGCAGCAGCACAGGTATCAGTCCTAATGACCTCAGCATCACAGGAAGTAGAGGAGGGGACTAGGTAAGGTGGGATTCCTGTTTTCTTGTATTTTGGTTTGTTTTGTTTTCCTCGAGACCACAGAGGGTGGGTGAGGGTTTTGGTTCCTGTTTGATTGTATTTGTTTGTTGTGTATGTTGTGTGTTCAAAAACATAAAAATAATAAAAAATTTATCATAAAAAAAGAACTGTGTAGGTAGGTGGGTAGGTGGGGGTCTCCCACACACAAGATGAAAACAATACCTAACTAAAAACCTCCTGCACAGATACAATCAAACCCATTAATCATGCAGTAGAGTTCTGAGAAGAACATCGGGAGGTTTGATTATTCAGGAGTAATACCATGGACAGACATCTAAGTTGTTCCCCTAAGCACCATCCATGTGAACCGAGTACAGCTGCACTTGTTATAGTCCCAGCCCCAAGTACTCAGGCCTTGAGGTGACACATTAAAAAGACAAACAGAGTGTGGCGGTGATGACAAGGGATGAAAGCTTGGTCTCTTATATGCTGCCTGATTATTAATTTGGCCTCGCTGAAGGCCCTGTCACAGAGACAGAGAGACTATCTTTAACTGAGACTGGCAGGAGTAAAAAAGCAGGGAGGAGGTGTATAATTCATGATCAGAAATCATTCGCTTTCCTTCCCCATTCAACATTAATGAAGAGACACCAAGGCTGATGGCGCTCAAAGCGAGCAAGGAGAGAAAGACATTTGCATGCAACACATCTGTGTCACCTTTTGCACCGGTAATATTAAACTGCAGGAAAATAACTTTATGGTGGTTGTGTGAGCAGTCGAGTAGAAGGAAAGAGAAACACACTTAAAGCCAGATTTCAGAATTATTGAACCTCTTAAAAGCAAACTTTGGCTTTTGGTAAATTGGAATATAATATTTTACCATTTTATCCAGAGTAGGGTTGGGCCTAGTCTCCCATTGTCAGACCTTTCTACACAACGCCGCGGAGGAAGGTCTGACTAGTCCACACAGCATTCTGGGATGGAATGGTTTGTGGCGAACCATCACAGTCCAGGGGTCATGGTGCGGTGCAAGATGCGCTGCATGGTGTGCTGCTTGCTAATTTTGCTATTTATCACCTACTTTCCATGAAATTTGAGGACCTGTAAAATTAACAGTTTGACTTTTTTATTATTCTGTTTATTTTGGTATTTTCAATTTCATAGCAGAGATGCTTTTCAGTTTTATAGCCTATTTTGACCTGTTGCCTTCTGGGAAAGTGTTTGTTCAGTGTGATACACTGAACTGTAACATTATACCAAGATTGCCTGGGGGCTCTCCGTCTTTGACACTTGCACTACTGTCTTTTCTGCTGCATCAACTCGTACCTGGGTATGAACCGGACTGGGACTTCTGTGTACCGTTACAACCTAGTACAGGGATGTCCACATTGTAGGGTTCACAGACCTTTGTCAATGCTGTTGTGGGCCAAGTTGAGGAGTTGTGGAGAACGGGCCTCCAGGATTTGCTGGTGCAGGCTGATGTAGCGCAGGGTCCACCAGGGCAGCAGCTAAAATACATGAGAAAAAACACAAAGAAACAGATTAGAACATGTCTGTTGACTTTATACATCTGTGTTTTGTATATCTGGTATCCATTACCTTAAAGTGTAACTCTCATTTTTTTCAACCTGGAACCTATGTTCCTATGGTTTTGTGTCTAAGTGACTGATTGGAACAACAATCTTTGACATTGGTCCAGTATTAACAGAGATCGCTGCAGTCAGCCGTGGTGAAAAAAGCTACAATGTAAGTTAATAGGGCGATAGTCAAGCTTGTATTTACCTTCACAAAAGTGCTCGTTATGCCGCTGACAGACTCAGATTAGTATTCTAAGTGTCTGACAACATTATGGAAAGGATTTCCAAGGAGGTCGACCTTTCTGTTAAAGAGGAAAATCCTTTTTTTAAACATAAAAACATCCGCCAAATTGCGTTGGCTAAACCATCACTTTCATCAGTCATTTTAGCATTGTTAAATACACTTCTTTCAAAGTCGACAGAAACTAAATAAAACTATGTAAAGCCGTTTTGGGTCGTCTTTCCACTTTTCCAACCATCACAACTCTAGTTTTGGTTGAAATAAAACGCAGTTTACCATTTTACATGTGGAAATATGTTGGCTCTATACACGCTAAAAGTATTGTTTTTTTAAATGGGGCCTGGTGGGTTTAGAGCTAGCAACCTCAGAGCTGTTTCTGGTTAAACAGAAAGGTCTGAAAGAGGTTTTAAAAGGTCCATCTCTAAGGCACCCTTTCCATAATGTTGTCAGACACTTATTAATATATATCTGAGTCTGTCAGTGGCAAAAGGAGCACTTTTGTGAAGGTAAATACAAGCTGGACTATCACCCTATTAACTTACATTGTAGCTTGTTTCGGTCTCTCTTAATACTGGACCAATTTCAATTAAAGCTGCGAGCAGCGATGGACGGGCCCTCGCACCTCTGCGCGCGTCAGGGTTACCGGCAGACGCCGCTCCTTGCGACCGTGCATTCGCGCGGCACTCAGACGCCGCAAATCGTCAACAATGAAAAGGGAACTCCCTGCCGAGTTCAACGATAGCTCACACAAGACTCTACGTCATACGGTTCATTAGCTGTGAAAAGGGGCGTGGCAAAAGTGTAGGGGGCGGGTCAAACCATCACCAATTAAAAAGGAAGTCTGTGCTGAGTTCAATGATACCTCACATAAGACTACGTTAGATGGGTAAGGTTTTATGAAAGGGGGGGTGGCTTAAGCATAGGGGGTGGGCCAAACCATCACCAATGAATAAGGAAGTCTGTGCTGAGTTCAATGATATCTCACACAAGGGTCTACATGAAACAGGTCATTAGTTATAAAAGGGGGCGTGGCTAAAGCATAGGGGGCGGGCCAAACCATCACCAATGAAGAAGGAACTCTCTGCTGAGTTCATTGATACCTCACACAAGGGTATACCTTAAACGGTTCAAATGTTATGAAAGGGGGCGGGGCCTGAGTAAGTGGGCATGGTCATATTATAGGGGGCGGATCAGTATCACAGGTAGACCACACATTCTGAGTTTTCATGTTTGTCATATAAGGTGCATTTCCTGTTGCCAGCGGGGGGCGCTATGACCAAAAGTCAATTTTGGCCTGTAGGTGTCCTCAGGCCCGGACCCTTGTCAATCGTGAGAAATTTCGGGCAGATCCGACAACGTACACTCAAGTTACAACAACTTCTTTGTTCATCGCTAAACACTCAAAATGGCCGCCACGCCACGCCCACACCGTCTGACGAAAAGTTTTTCTTTTAATAACTTTTCATCGTTAAGGTGTTGGGATGGTACAGACCAAGTTTGAAGTCCATCGGATGAAATCTCTAGGAGGAGTTTGTTAAAGTATAGCACCTTGACTTTTACGCCTACTTCCTGTTGCCACCAGGGGGCGCTATGACTTTAAGTAAATATCGGTCTTTATTTGTCCTCAGGTTGGACTCTTATGTATCCTGGAAAGTTTCGAGATAATCGGACAACGTACACTCGAGTTACACCCACTTCCTGTTTCGGTGGCGAAACGCACAAAATGGCCGCCCTGCCACGGCCACGCCCTATGACGAAAAGTTTTTCCTTTTAAATATAATATATTATATAGTCCAAAAACCAATTCCATAACATCAGTGTGAAAGCAGCAGTGGGAAATTTATAAAGTCCACAACTCATTATGTAGTTCTATCAGTTAAAACATTGTGCTCCCCAAAGTAATTGCTGAGATTTAGGAATGCAGTGACATTGCTACAACAAAATCTGACAGGTAGAGAAACATGAGCTGTCAGTCTATCAAACAGCTTGGAACCACCAGACCATCTAAACCACTTTATTTCAAACAGAATGTGAGCACACCTGAAATATCAGTAAGAACTCCTAATTGAACAGGAAATCTTACCTTAGTTGTACATACGTACATCTGTGCAACTAACTATTGGTAGTTGTGTAAACTGAGTGTGGGTGATAATAATACAGAACACATTTGTTTTCTTTCAGTAGCTAACCTGGAGGTTTGTTTAGGATCGGTCTGATCCTCTGATCGCCAGCAGTACTGGTTTGGAGCTCGCTCGCGTGTCACTCAGCACCCAGAGACGAGAAGCAGAGCAAAAGTCTGTTGTCCTGCTGCCCGCAACCTCGACTTCATTACGATCCTCATGTCATAATGTTTTTTTCTGCCACAGAGGCAACCGTTGCCTCAGTTGAACCTGCCATTTGACGCTGCGGTTTGCTGGTCTGGTGTGCGAGATTAGTGACTGCTGGGGCGGACTGATTATGATCCGGGCGTGGGCTGCGTACTGGATCACAGGGGTCCTCCTGTGTCGGGCGCTGGCAGAGTGGCACAGTACTCTAGCGATCAGGCCATCAGGGTTACAATAATATGTTTATCAAATGATCCATGTTAACACAGACATTTTCAGCTCTGTTTACTCAGTGCTAAACTGGTGTGTGAGATACACAGTTTCGTAAGTGTTTAGGGGTACGCAGTAGGAAGTAACGGTACACGTGGACAAAAATCAGAAGTACCGGTACTCCGGTGAGTTACGGCCCTGCTATGACCCCTACTACTGTCATTACTAAAGATTGTGCTAGAATAGAAACAATAACGTCGCTGTCAGTGGGCTGGTTTACCTCCGCTAAGGAGCACCTTAGAATAACGTTACGTGAAACAGTGATTTAATGTCACCACTCATTTTACATACAGTTTAGCAACAAAACCTCCTAAAAAGGGAAGAGTGGATGAAATAATAAAATAAAATTCTGAAGCAGTCGCTGCAATAATATAGCAGTGGCAGCGCTGCTATATGTATATAGCAGAAACACAGGCATTGATTTACCGGATTATTTTCATGTACTGTATAAACAAGATACATTTAGGATTATTTCTGGTACAGGCCTAGAGTTTAATTTATTGAAAATAACTTTAAATAGTAATTGGCATACCTGAGGATCCAACATTTTGTAAGTAAATGCAATGCATTACATTATATGATGTAATTTATATTAAATAGGTGAATATCATAAAATAAATCTTATTAATATCTTATTTTTCAGTTCACTGTGATTTTAATACAACATACTTTCAGTTTAGGGAGTACATGCTTAGGTTAATAAATAAACACTTAAAAAAGGCCCTTTTAGCACAAATCAAAGACCAACATCCAGGCTGCTGCATGCTGGAGCTAGCCTAGGTGCTGACCACGCAGTAAAAACAGCCAACCCCCTTGCTTTTGGGGGCTGACCAGAACACAAACCGGCAGGGAGGGGAAAAAAGTATGTCTTTCAGCCATGTAAGTATATTTCCTCCTACACCAAAACCCCCTTAGCCCTTACACCCTCCTGTTCTCGTGCTCATTCTGGGAGAGTGGAAGTGAACCGTGTAAAAAAAATCGTATTTGTGTGTCAGGGAGGATTTCTCCTGCCTCATATCCAATGTAAGATGACCCCAGCCTCTGTGGCATGGTTGCATGGAGGTTTAATTGTCTGTCTCACTTAATCAATATCCTCCAGCGCACACACACGCTCTAACTGAGCATGTTCACAAATATATTCATCATGTCAGCATACACATGTACACCTGTCTCCTGACCGGCAGAGCTGTGCTTTCTCCTTCCATATTTAGTGTTGTGCAGTGGGCTATGACCAGCTGCCAGAGGGGGCCGGAATATGAATGAACAGAGTTGGGTAAAGGAGGGGAGGGTGAAAAACATCTTCTGGAGGGAGCATTGGTGGAGTTATGCACTTAAAGTTAGACAGCCCCCGCTGCTTGGAGGAGAATGGTGCTGGTAATTCATTCTCCTTTCCCTCATTAGCATGTTAAGAGATGTTATTGATTTTTTTACTATTCAAATTATATTCAACTTTCAGAATTCGTTCCAACAGCCCTACTGTCGATGGGGTTGAAAGCGCAGAAAAACCTTTGAGAAGTACTCAAGAAGTTGCATATTGATCGTATTGCGTCCCTGATCGTAGCGGTTTTGAGTCCTGAGTTCAACTTGTCAAGTTCAAACTCTCCAGAATGCTAATTCAAATATGAAGTATTTTGTATTGAGAAAGGCCACATGTATAGATTTATTCATTTATTTATTTATGAGGACAACGCACATTTATCAACATTTCTGTAAATTAGCCAATGTTAGCCAGCCAGCTAATTTTAGCTAGTTACCTAGCAAGTATGTCATTCTACAATGCCTTCCTAACAGCAATAAAGACCACACCAGTCCTCAAGCTGGACTCACCTGATCAAACACCAGTTAACACCCATGAACAAAGCACACAGTTAACCGGAGGCACTATGAGGTCCACTCTCTGCCGTCCGAAGTACAAAGGACTCAAATTACCTACAGAAAACTTTCTAGATACTAGGGGTGGCATGTTTCACAAAACCCACGGTTTGGTTCCTATCACAGTTTTCGCTTCTTGTTATTTTTTCTTTTAACCTTCAACACTCCAGAAACTTCTCTCTCGTGTCTTTATAAGTATAGTTGGTTCTCTTAATACATCCATGGTATACGTTGCAAACTCATGAACTCGCCGTTTCATTGTCTAAAATATTCACTTTAACGTTAAACATTTGGTTTTCCTTGTTCCTGATCGTTTACATGCTTATCTAAATAAATGATGGATGTATTCAGACAACCAAGGAGATGTAGCTAATCATTATGTTGTGCTACTAGCTAGCTACTAGTTAGCGCTAGCTACTAAGGTTAGCGTGCAGTTTGGTGAACAGAGCTTCTCTTAATAAGATCCATGGCTTCATCTCTCACCCACGTAACAGGCTTTACAGCATACATACCATGGATGTATTAATAGAACACATGGTGAATTACAGCCATTAGCTCTATCCATAATCACATCTACAGGACCTCGGGAGAACAGTCATATGAGCCTGCGCAGTGTAGGGCGACGTGAACAGGCGCAGTCCTGCAGGTCTGCTCGCATCCGTTATGCACATTCATCATACCTAGTTTAATAACTATGGATTTGGCTACTAGTAATTGTTAAATATGTTGAAAACATGACATTTTATACAAGGACGCTTTAAGTGTTCGGCTGGTAAGTTGATGTACCCCAAAAAAAATTATCCGCTGAAATATAGAAGTTTCTTTCGCCGTGCAAAGTCTCTGGGGAAAGTCTTTCTGGGCCATGGGGTGCAGTTATACCGTTGGCCGCTAAGCCCGTGGTGGCTTTCAGACATGGCGCTGTTCCTGGGGGCTTGGTCTGAGGTCACAAACTAAATCTCCTAAAATAAAATAAGTCATCATTGGGACAGAAAGCCCTTACCTGGAGGCTGTTCATCTTTGAGCAGCACTTGTTGAGAATAACCCTGGCCAGCAGGAGGAGGAAGGGGTTGGCCACCAGGCTGTACACAGACTCCCCATCCAGGAGCAGGCTGGAGTGGATAGCCTCAACCAGGGTCTGGGGCTGCCAATCAAAGATATGCAAATCTGAGTTAAAGCCCAGAAGCCTCTGCCAGGGAAGCATCATTCTAACAACTAACTCATTCAAAATGTTGTCACGCACACACCATTCAATCACACTTTAGTGAAGCGTTTATGTATTTTAAATCACTGCTTATTAATACACACCTTTGCATAGTCAAGTCAATTTCATTTACATAGCCCAATATCACACATTTGCCTCAGGGGGCTTTAAGATCTGTACAGCATACGACCCCATCAATCCTTTCACCCTCACAGTTTAGCTCAGAAGCAATTAAAAATGTTTTTTTAATACAGTGACTCATGCACTACAGTTATTCATCTATTCATCCATTTTCAGCTGTTTATCCAGATCGGAGTCATTAAGCAGGGAAGCCAGGATTTCCAGTAGCCCAGGGCAGGCTCTGGTCCCCCATCCTCCAGCTCGTACTGGAGGATCCCAGGGTGTTCCCCGACCACATGGATAATATAACCCCTCCCTGCACATGTATTATAGACCCAAGCCCAGAGTATATACAAAATAAATATATGGAAATAAGATATCATTAGAAATATATTCACAGGAAGTATATAACCTAAAACACAAAAGAAAGCCCACTATTGTTGCAAGGCAAATGACTTGATTCTATGATTTAGGGTTGCTGTAGGAGAAAAATCTTACATTTCAATGATTACATTTCAATTAAAGGCAACTCAGACTAAATACAGACTCCAAATCAAGCATTGGTACTGTATCAGTTAGGATAATCTGCTAAATTATGCCCAAAGCTACAGTGCAGTGTAAGAAATGAAGAATTATTTGATTTAATAGGTTGTAGGGATGGGTTTGGGGGGGGGGGTTATTCAGTGTGGAGTGTTAAATGTTTTAAATAAATAAAGTGTTCTCAGTAAATAGGATCATTTTGGTTGGAATTATGTTTACAACTGAAATTTTTTTTTTTGTTATAACAGAGGGAAAGTACCGGAAAAAGGAACTGGCACCGAATTTCAGGTACCGGTAAAACCGTGACTGGTACCCATCCCTACCACAAGGAGTTGCCTTGGTCATGACTCACGGTGGGCTCTGCTGAGTATGAATATGGAAACCACTGGAATGGATGTTTGGGGACATTTTAAACTAACGGGAAACATTTGATTAATTAACCAAGTAATCAAAGGAACGTTCCAGTTACTGCTGCATCGCTTCCCGATATCCCAAAGTATGGAGCAGCCCGACGCCCACATCACAGAACCAGCGTGCGTTAATTGCGCGTCCAAAAAATTAGTGATGTTAAAAGGAATTATTACATTAATTTTGATTTTTTTTTAAAAATGAAATTTATATATAGTGTGTAAATAAGTAATATCATGAAATAAATATCTTAATATCTTATTTTTAATTTCACTGTGATTTTAATACAACATACTTTCAGTTTAGGGAGTACATGCTTAGGTTAATAAATAAACACTTAAAAAAGGCCCTTTTAGCACAAATCAAAGACCAACATCCAGGCTGCTGCATGCTGGAGCTAGCCTAGGTGCTGACCACGCAGTAAAAACAGCCAACCCCCTTGCTTTTGGGGGCTGACCAGAACACAAACCGGCAGGGAGGGGGAAAAAGTATGTCTTTCAGCCATGTAAGTATATTTCCTCCTACACCAAAAACCCCCTTAGCCCTTACACCCTCCTGTTCTCGTGCTCATTCTGGGAGAGTGGAAGTGAATTCTTATTTGTGTGTAGTATATATACACGTATATAGCACAACATTGTTTTAAAAGGGTACAAAGTTGTTCATAGATCTAGCCTCTTGATTTTGCTCTTGAAGCGCACCAGATTGATGCACTGAACTTTAAAATGTGCTAAATAGAAGAAGCACCTGACCGGTGGCCGCAATGATTGCAATAGACTGAGCTCCTACACTCGCCTCCGTATTTCATTAAATAACCAGGTCTATTACTTTTTCTTCGATGCCAAATCGTTTTGTCTGTTGTCACGGTGACACGCCTGCAGGCACGAAAGAGCGGGTCTCGTTGTCGTCTGGGCTGTCTACTCGTTTGGAGAAGTTTGCTAGCATGTCTGCGGCTAATGGAGTGGTGGCTAATGTGAACACGTTCTCTAATATGGAGGAATTAATCAACTGGGTCATGGAGAAGCAGCTAAGTGTGCTTAAATCAGTGATCTACAGCGTGGTGAAGGAAGCGCTGGCCGAAATGAATGCCTCACACCAACACATCGGGGCAGAACTTGAGAAGCAGGATGGCATGGTGTGTGAGCCGGACTGATCTGGCTCAAGATCCAGCGGCTTCCTGAAGGGATGCAACACGAGCTGGCACCGCATGCCGAACGCAACTCAGACGCGTTCATTCGCCGCACTGCCCTGGGAACGACCCGCGAGAGGACAGGGTTTGCCTTCGCTCCGGCTGCGGAACCCGGTATTTTCTGGCTGGAATTGGAGGAAGAGGAGGACGCGCTACATGTATGGATCATCCCCCGCAGCAAGAAACCGGAGAGCGACCGTGGGTCTTTGACTCAATGCCGGGGCCGCGACTGGAGGACTCAGCACCTGTGGACTAACGGTATTTAGGCCACTGTACCGAGTTTGACTGGAGGACGCTGTGTGTAGGTTTTGAAACCAAACAATGGAGAGACATCTAACCAGACTGTAAGGAATGATGAATGCTGGCTACTCAGTCTACAATCTATATTTTTCTGTATGTAAGTTTTGCAGGCTGGTAATCCTAAAGATACTGTATGTAAGTTTTGGAGCCGAGCTTTAAAGGGACACTTAACCAGACTGAAAATACATGATAAATGCTGGCTGGCCAGTTTACAGTTTAGGTTTGTTAACAATTAACCCTCATGCCCTCTTCGGTCATTTTTGTACATTTTTCTCAAGTTTTTTTTTTCATTTCGTGATCATTTTTGCTGTGTTATTTCTTATGGCATGAAATTTTGTAGGAATCCTTCTTTTCAGTCAAATTTTTTAAATCCAGTGTTTTTTACTCTTACATGTCTTTTATACTTAAATGATTCATTTTGTACCCTCTGGACAACTTCGAGGCAAAAATGTCCACGCACACAAAAACTGTTATTAAATCATCATATATCAATATCTTCTCCGTGAACCATCACCTTATCTTGGTGGAGAGGTTTGTGTGTCTCTGTGAACCTGAGGGCTGTGTTGTCTGGAGCTTTGTGCTCCTGGTAGGGTCTCCCAAGGCAAAGTGGTCTCAGGTGAGGGGCCAGACAAAGAATGGTTCAAAAACCCCAATGGAAAAACAAGGTAGAAATGGAGTGACCCTGCCCGGAGGAAGCCCGGGGCCCCCGTCTGGAGCCAGGCCCAGACGGCGGGCTCGCGTCGGGCGCAGCCTGGTGGCCGGGTTTGCCACGGAGTCCGGCCGGGCACAGCCCGAACAAGCTACGTGGCTCCCATCTCTCCAGCCCATGGACCCACCACCTGTGGGAGGAACCGCTGGTCGGGTGCGCTGCCACATGGGTGGCAGTGAAGGTCAGGGGCCCTCGACGGACAGACCCGGGCAGCAGACGCTGGCTCTGGGGACGGGAACGTCACCTCTCTGTGGGGAAGGAGCCGGAACTGGCGCGGGAGGTGGAGCGCTACCGGTTAGATCTGGTGGGGCTTACCTCACGCACAGTCTCGGTTCTGGAACTGTACCCTGGATAGGGGTTGGACTCTTTTTTCTCCGGAGTTGCTCAGGGTGTGCGCGCCGGGCGGGTGTGGGGATACTAACAAGCCCCGGCTGAGCTGCGTTGGAGTTTACCCCGGTGGACGAGGGTCGCCTCCCTACGCGTTTGCGTGGTTGTGGGGGATAACTCTGACTGTTGTTTGTGCATATGCACCAAACAGGAGTTCGGAGTATTCGGCCTTCTTGGAGACCTTGAGTGGAGTCCTGCATGGGGCGCAGTGGGGGAATCCATTGTTCTGCTGGGGGACTTCAACGCACACGTGGGCAATGATGGAGACACCTGGAGAGGCGTGATTGGGAGGAACGGCCTCCCTGATCTAAACCAGAGTGGTTGTTTGTTGTTGGACTTCTGTGCTAGTCATGGATTGTCTATAACGAACACCATGTTCGAACATAGGGATGCTCATAAGTGTACCTGGTACCAGAGCACCCTAGGCCGAAGGTCAATGATCGATTTTATAATCGTTTCATCTGATCTGAGGCCGTATGTTTTGACACTCGGGTGAAGAGAGGGGCAGAGCTGTCAACCGATCACCATCTGGTGGTGAGTTGGGTCAGGGGTGGGGAAGACTCTGGACAGACCTGGTAAGCCCAAACGTGTAGTGCGGGTAAATTGGGAACGTCTGAAGGAGGCCCCTGTCCAACGGACTCTTCAACTTCGCACTCCGGCGGAGCTTTCGTGCATCCCTGTGGAGGCTGGGGGCATTGAACCAGAGTGGACAATGTTCAAAGTTTCCATTGCTGAAGCTGCGGCGGAAGCTGTGGTCTTAGGGTCTTAGGTGCCTCAAGGGCGGTAACCCACGAACACCGTGGTGGACACCGGTGGTCAGGGAAGCCGCCTCCGACTGAAGAAGGAGTCTTTCCGGGATATGTTATCCCAGAGGACTCGGAGGCAGTTGCAGGGTACCGGGCGGGCCGGGGCTGCAGCCTCTGCCGTGGAAAGAGGCAAAGCAGCGGGTGTGGGAGAAGTTTGAGAGAAGACATGGAGAAGGACCTTCGGTCGGCACCAAAGTGCTTCTGGAAAACTGTTCGCCACCTCAGGAGGGGGAAGGGGAACCATCCAAGCTGTGTACAGTAAGGATGGGACACTGTTGACCTCAACTGAGGAGGTAATAGGGCGGTGGAAGGAGCATTTTGAGGAACTCCTGAATCCGACTAATACGCCCTCTATGTTAGAGGCAGAGCTGGAGGATGACGGGGATTGTCGTCGATTTCCGGCGGAAGTCACTGATGTAGTCAAACAACTCCACAGTGGCAAAGCCCGGGGGATTGATGAGATCCGTCCAGAAATGCTCAAGGCTCTGGGTGTGGAGGGGCTGTCCTGGTTGACACGTCTCTTCAACATTGCGTGGAAGTCCGGAACAGTGCCAAAGGAGTGGCAGACTGGGGTGGTGGTTCCCCTTTTTAAAAAGGGGGACCAGAGGTGTGTGCCCAATTACAGGGGTATCACACTTCTCAGCCTCCCTGGTAAAGTCTACTCCAAGGTGCTGGAAAGGAGGGTTCGGCCGATAGTCGAACCTCAGGTTGAGGAGGAACAATCGGAATTCCGTCCTGGTCGGTGGAACAACGGACCAGCTCTTCACTCTCGCAAGGATCCTGGAGGGGCCTGGGAGTATGCCCAACCGGTCTACATGTGTTTTGTGGATTTGGAGAAGGCGTATGACCGGGTCCCCCGGGAGATACTGTGGGAGGTGCTGCGGGAGTATGGGGTGAGGGGGTCTCTACTCAGGGCCATCCAATCTCTGTAACGACCAAAGTGAGAGCTGTGTCCGGGTTCTCGGCAGTAAGTCGGACTCGTTTCAGGTGAGGGTTGGCCTCCCGCCAGGGCTGCGCTTTGTCACCAATCCTGTTTGTAATAATTTATGGACAGGATATCGAGTAGTCGGGGTGGGGAGGGGTTGCGGTTCCGGTGGGCTGGGGATCTCATCGCTGCTTTTTGCAGATGATGTGGTCCTGATGGCATCATCGCCTGCGACCTTCAGCACTCACTGGATCGGTTCGCCGAGTGTGAAGCGGTTGGGATGAGGATCAGCACCTCTAAATCGGAGGCCATGGTTCTCAGCAGGAAACCGATGGAATGCCTTCTCCAGGTAGGGAATGAGTCCTTACCCCAAGTGAAGGAGTTCAAGTACCTTGGGGTTTTGTTCGAAAGTGAGGGGACAATGGAGCCGGGAGATTGGTCGGAGAATCGTGCGCGGGTGCGGTATTACATTCCATCTATCGCACCGTTGTGACGAAAAAAAGAGCTGAGCCAGAAGGCAAAGCTCTCGATCTACCGGTCAGTTTTCGTTCCTACCCTCACCTATGGTCATGAAGGCTGGGTCATGACCGAAAGAGCGCAGATCCAGGGTGCGCGGCTGAAATGGGTTTCCTCAGGAGGGTGGCTGGCGTCTCCCTTAGAGATAGGGTGAGAAGCTCAGTCATCCGTGAGGAGCTCGGAGTAGAGCCACTGCTCCTTTGCGTCGAAAGGAGCCAGTTGAGGTGGTTCGGGCATCTGGTGAGGATGCCCCCTGGGCGCCTCCCTAGGGAGGTGTTCCAGGCACGTCCAGCTGGGAGGAGGCCTCGGGGAAGACCCAGGACTAGGTGGAGGGATTATATCTCCAACCTGGCCTGGGAACGCCTCGGGATCCCCCAGTCGGAGCTGGTTAATGTTGCTCAGGAAAGGAAAGTTTGGGGTCCCCTGCTGGAGCTGCTCCCCCCGCGACCCGACACCGGATAAGCGGACGAAGATGGATGGATGGATGGATATCAATATTTTTTTCTGCTTTTTTTTCATGAATCACTTAAACAACTTCTTACCTAATCAAAACCACCAAACATTCAATCATTTTCAGGATTTTAACCCTTTAAATGCCAGTTTATGTATTTGAAGTATGTCATTTTTTATAAAAAAAAACAAAAATTATTTTTTTCCCATATAATGAATAACATGTAGATGGGGCTTTGGTGGTGATTAGAGGCTTGGATATGTCAAAGATAAGCAACAAAACTGATTTGATTGCATTAGTATTTTTTATGTAATTCCAGATACTCCCTCTGGACACCTTCGAGGCAAAAATGGCCCCATTGACTTCCATTATAACCACATGTTTTGATCTCACTGCCTTTACAGTATAAAACCATGCATTCTGTAATATCAGCATTTCATTTGGAAGAAAACTAGTCATATTTGACATTTTTACAGTATTTCACCAGATTCAACCATTTTGCCCTTGTAGGCCGATGCATGAAATTATAGTTATATTATGGAGCTGTGTGTGTGTGTGTGTGTGTGTGTGTGTGTGTGTGTGTGTGTGTGTGTGTGTGTGTGTGTGTGTGTGCTGTGCGTCTTGCGGTATATATGTGTGTGTGTGTGTGTGTGTGTGTGTGTGTGTGTATATATGTATATTTGTGTGTGTCTGTGGGTGGGTGTGTGTGTGTGGGTTGGGTGTGTGTGTGTGTGTGTGTGTGTGCGTGTGCGTGTGCGTGTGTATGTATGTATGTATGTATGTATGTGCGTGCGTGCGTGCGTGCGTGTGTGTGTGTGCATGCATGTCTGTGTGTGAGAGAGAGTTTGTGTAAATCTGTAAACAAACAATGATAATTTTAGTGGTGAAAAAAAGCGCTGCTTTACTTTAGCCAGTTATATTATGGAGCGGTGTTGTGTGTGTGTGTGTGTGTGTGTGTGTGTGTGTGTGTGTGTGTGTGTGTGTGTGCGTGCATGCGTGTCTGTGTGTGAGAGAGAGTTTGTGTAAATCTGGGTGAAAAAAGGGCTTCTTTTGAAGGATGCATTTCATGTGATTTTGAAGACGTGCTTGAATAAAAACATTGTCTCCTGCATTTGTTGTAAACAAAAACAACTATTAGTGTGTTGATGCACCTGGCTCTAGAGAAGGAGAAAGACCTGGAGCAGAGAGAAGGAGCCTTTATCTTCCAGCCAACTGCAGGACTCATCTGAAGGTGACACAAGTTTCTGGAGTCTGACAAAATGGTCACTGGTGTCCTCCAACTCTGTGAGTGCCTCTAACCTTCCTCTGAAAGTGGAGAGGACACTGAAGATCCTGTCCATCCTAACATTGAATGGACAGTGAAGAATGTGGCAAGTCTGGTCTCCATCTAATACTGAGACGCGCGCAACATTCAAGCACCGACCGGCATGATGTCAGAGCCCACGAGATATGCCATATCAAGAATCCATGATGTGGCATCCTCTTTCCACCTTTTCTTCACTCTTGACTTGATCCAGCTGATTCAGGAAATGACAAACCTACACGGGAGGTGTTCAATCTCAGGATGGAGTGATATGGATGCTCAAGAGATTTTAACATACATGGGACTTCACACTTGGCTGGTGTGTACCGGTCCAAAGGGGAATCCACCCGGAGCCTGTGGGATGTCCATAGTGGGAGACCAGTCTTCAGGGCCACCATGTCCCACAAACCATTTGAAATGATAAGCGCCAGTTTACAGCACATGCAGGAGACAATGTTTTTATTCAAGCACGTCTTCAAAGACACATGAAATGCATCCTTCAAAAGATGCCTTTTTTCAGCCCTAAAGTGATCATTGCTTGCTTACAGGTTCACGCAAACTCACACACACACACACACACACACACACACACACACACACACACACACACACACACACACACACACACACACACACACACAAACACACACACACACACACACACACACACACACACACACACACACACAGCTCCATAATATAACTATAATTTCATGCATCGGCCTACAAGGGCAAAATGGTTGAATCTGGTGAAAAACAATAAAATGTCAAATATGACTAGTTTTCTTCCCAATGAAATGCTGACATTACAGAATGCATGGTTTTATACTGTAAAGGCAGTGAGATCAAAACATGTGGTTATAATGGAAGTCAATGGGGCCATTTTTGCCTCGAAGGTGTCCAAAGGGAGTATCTGGAATTACATAAAAAATACTAATGCAATCAAATAAGTTTTGTTGCTTATCTTTGACATATCCAAGCCTCTAATCCCCACCAAAGCCCCATTCCCCTATGATTTATTTTATGGAAAATAATTAGTTTTGTTGGGTTTTTCATAAATAATTGTTACTTCAAAGATTTAAAACTGGCATTTAAAGGGTTAAAATCCAGAAAATTATTACATTTTTGGTAGTTTTGAGCAATTTACAAGTTGTTTAAGTGATTTATGAAAAAAAAAGCAGAAAAAAATATTGATATATGATGATTTAATATCAGTTTTTTGGACATGTACATTTTTTCCTCGAAGGTGTCCAAAGGGAGTATCTGGAACTATGTAAAAAATACTAATGCAATCAAATTAATTTTGTTGCTTATCTTTGACATATCCAAGCCTCTAATCACCACCAAAGCCCCATCTAGATATTATTCATTATATGGAAAAAAAAATTTTTTTGTTGTTTTTTGTAATAAAAAATGAAATACTTCAAATACATAAACTGGCATTTAAAGGGTTAAAATCCTGAAAATGATTGAATGTTTGGTAGTTTTGATTAGGTTAGAAGTTGTTTAAGTGATTTATGAAAAAAAAGCAGAAAGAAATATTGATATATGATGATTTAGTAACAGTTTTTGTGTGCGTGGACATTTTTGCCTCAAAGGTGTCGAGAGTAAGTTTTTTTAAGGAGGGCATGAGGGTTAAGCTAGACTGAAAGAACATGAGGGATAAGGTCTGTTCAGCTCATAGTCTGCTTATTGCTCCAACTAGATTGGTCTGTTTTTCGCACAGCCTAGTCCAGAAACAATATTGTTCATGTTTAACATAAGAATTCACTAGACCAAGTAGTTATTACTTCACAATGGAGGTCTACCTGTGTTTTTTGATTTGTTTCTCTATTTTGTGTTGCTTTGATGTTCTGATCTTGTTATATAGTTCTAATATAGTTCAGGTTTGGTCACCAGTAAATAATGTCTTACTGTGGTTTAAATGCAATGTCAGGAATATAGGGTGATTTCCCTTAACGTAAATGGTTTACACAATCCAATTAAGAGAAGCAAGGCTATTGCAAAGATGAAAAAGGAAAAGTTACATATCATGTTTTGGCAGGAGACTCATTTCAACAGTGCAGAACATGAAAAATAAAAAAAAACTAGGGTTTAAGAATGTATTTTACTCATCCTATAAGAAAGGAAAAAGAAGAGGGGTAGCAATACTAATTTCTAATAGTGTAAATTTTCAAGTGGTCTCTGAACTTACTGATAAAGATGGTCGTTATGTTTTAGTTAAGGGATTTCTAGATCGAAAAGAAGTTACACTAGTTAACGTGTATATACCCCCTGAGCAGGACAATTCCTGTATTAAAGACATTTTTCAGTTGATTGCTTCTGAGTCCTCCGGGGTTTTGATATGTGGGGGAGACTGGAATACTCAAATACAGCCTAAACTCGATTCCTCTAATGCACTAAAGAGGTTAACCTCTAGAGCTAGAATAACAAAAAAAACTTTTGATGGAGTTGGGCCTGATTGAAGTGTGGAGGGATCTCCACCCAACAGACAAACAATTCACGTTCTACTCTGCAAGTCAAGATGTTTACTCAAGAATTGATTATGTTTTTATTTGTAAATCAGACTGTATGATAGGAGTCAGAGATATTTCTGATCACTCAGCTGTCTACTTGACCCTGCATTTAGATAGTAAAAAGAAGGATATGTTGTGGCGACTTAATACGAGCATTTTGAATGATAGTACATGTAAGGAATATGTCCAAAATAAACTGGGGGATTATATGGATAACAACGATAACGGGGAAGTATCACCAAGTGTCCTGTGGGATGCCTTAAAATCAGTGATGAGGGGAAAACTCATAGCTCTCACATCGCATAGAAAAAAGGAAAGAAGTAAAAGGCTGCTTGAACTACAAGAAAATCTGAACCTCTTAGAGAGAGAACATGTTGAGAAGAAGAAATCATATATATTAAATCAAATAAACGATGTTAAAAAGGAAATAAATAAATTTTATGAGGGAGAATTAGAGAAAAAAGCTAAATTCACTAGACAGAGATATTATGAAAATGGCCCTAAGGCTTTGAAGCTGTTGGCATGGAGGTTAAGGAAGCAACAGACGGAGAATACAATATATGAAATTAGGGATCCCAAAACCGAAAAATTTTTCCGTAAGCAGGAAGATATTCACAATATTTTTGAAAATTACTATAAAAATCTATACAAGGAACCAAGTACAACCAACTCACAGGAAATACATTTATTTTTAGAATCACTTGACTTACTTTCCATAGGTGAAGTACAAAATAAAGCCCTAATGGCAGAGATCACAAAGGAAGAAATAGTGAAAGCAATTTATAGATTAAAAGTCAATAAAGCGCCAGGAACAGATGGCTTTCCAACCGAGTGGTATAAGGTTTTTAAAGATCAATTAGTTCCTATACTTTTTGATTGCTTTAACTATACACTTAAAGGAGGTGAACCACCAAGAACATGGAGTGAGGCAATAATTTCAGTTATTCCCAAAGAGGGTAAAGACAAAAAGGAGTGTAGTGCATTTAGGCCAATTTCTGTATTAAACATGGATTATAAATTATATGCATCGATATTAGCTAAAAGATTGGAAGATATAATACCAGAATTAGTGGATCCAGACCAGACAGGATTTGTATGTGACAGACAGATGTAGGATTCTCGTAGGGTACAGATTTGATCATTGGCAAATTATCAAAGATGCTTTATCAATATTAATAAAGTTATGAATATGGTTATTAATAACTTTATCAAATCGACAAACAATCAAAACGGGGCACCACCCTGCTAGTCAGGGACCAATAATCAAACTGTGGAACAGTCTCATTTCTGTGGTAGTCCTTTAAAAAGGAAATAAAGGAAGGGGTGAATCCAAGCAACGGACCTGATCGACCAGCAATTATTACAACAAGTACACAAATAATCACAAGCAACTGCTAATTAAGTATAATAAGGTTTATTAACTTCACAATTATCAGTAGCTAAACAATAAATTTTTCAACAAAACTAAACTAACATTTTTATAATATCACAACCAAAACAAAGCAAAAACAAAGCAGCATGTGTCATGGACACGTCTGTGTCTGTGTGTGTGTGAGTGTGTGTGAGAGAGTGAGTGACAAAGGAGGGGGGGGTGGGGTGTAGTTCTAAACACCAAAACAACTCCAAAGATGGCTACTCCTGTGAGCTGCACAAAACTATTTAGCCTCAAGAGGGCGGTAGTGGTGCTGCGTCGTGAGAGGGCTGAAGAAGCCGGGGGTTGCTAGGCAACGAGGCGACAGCCGATCTGGTAGCTAGTTCCTGTTTTAGCTCTGTACCGAACGTAGGGAGATCCCGACGTGGAAGCTACACGCGTTAGCTTGGTAATTGCGCGGCTAGCGTGTGTCGTGTGTGTGTGTGTGTTTTGTGTGTGTGTGTGTGTGTGTGTGTGTGTGTGTGTGTGTGTGTGTGTGTGTGTGTGTGTGTGTGTGTGTGTGTGTGTTTTAGTAAAAGAAGAAAGAGAAGAAGAGTAAAGAAAAGAGGCACTTCTGATCTTAAGATATTGATAACGGCCATCTCAGTGGCTTAACAGCGGATTCATCGCGATTATCTCGCGGACAGTAACTAAAACTCCTGAGTGAGTAGCAGATAGCAATTACGGTTTTAACCCAGCTACTTTAACACAACATAAATCAACGAGTATAATGATCAATTTATACATTCACAGAACAGATTAATAACCAGATATGGCCCATACATGATTACAATCAGATCACATTAATGGCACAGCGGTAGCGAACCCTTTGCTCATTAGTAACAAACCAAAACGCACTAGTTCTAATATCTGCCCAGAACTGTGTAAGCCTTCTTACTGTATGCGTTGTTTGTCAGTTAAGTCTCTTGCCAGAGCTTAACGGTCCGAAGCAGAGGGGACGAACGGAATCCAGGTCGACCAAACAAGAACCAGAACGTAGTCCTTTTCTTTAATCCAGGCTGATTAAGCCCGCTGCAGATGAAGGAATACTTCGGCCAGTATTCCCTCGGATCCCTTTTTTATATCAGGCCGATATAAACTTTGTACCAGTGAGGGTGATGCTCGTTAGCTGGTTAGCTAGCTAGTCCGGACTAGTGCCTCCTTTCAGCAACCGGGGTTACCGTGGAAAGCAAAGAGAGCACAAATGCCGAAAGCTTTTATCGTTCCCCCGCCTCCTAGTGGCGGGGTGGTGCATTCAAAGACCCCACGGCCAATGGGAAAACTGCAACCTGGTCACAGGTGTGAAGCAGTTCTTTGTCTCACCACCAGTCTGCCTTGTCCCACACGTGTTGAATGCACTTTCTCCATCTTGCGAAGTGGCGGCTTTTCAGGAGTTTCGTGAAACTGGCTTTGGAATTCACATGTAGGCCAAGATCCTTTGTCCTGCCTCCTCTGTGTCTCTGCAGTCAACTCAATCTGAGCCAAATCACTGTTTAACCAGCTTCTTGGTCCCCAACACAGACACAAGATAATATTAGGCGGGTGCTGCATGTAATTGATCATGTCACTAAAGAAAACGTCAGATCAGTATTAATTAGCTTAGACGCCGAGAAGGCATTTGACTCGGTTCGCTGGGAGTACCTGTATTTGGCATTGAGAAGATTTGGTTTTAAAGAGGAGTTTATTACATGCATCAAAACGTTGTATTCATCACCAAAGGCTAGAATAAGGATCAACGGGCATCTCACTCAAGGCTAGATTTATCAAGCCGTTTGCGCCTGTTTTCAGGCGCTAATTGGTCGCAAAGACGGACGTAACCGATGCGGGCTATTTACAAACAGGGCGCACTTGGGTAAAATGGCAGATTGTCTGCCACATGAGCGAGAAGAGACAAGTTGCGCTTTCAATATGCGTTCGTGGGAGGGTCGTGGGGAAAGTGGGAGTTCCACCCAAAAAGGTGGGAGGATAAGCCAAAGTGCCCCTAATTATATATTCCGTGGCATTTACAAAGACTGTCAGTAAAGCCGCCTCTATTCTGGGGGGGGAAATTCTCCGCCTCTTTAAAGCAGGTCTAAACCAGCCGCAGTCGAGTTTCTTTATGCCGCTGGTGAAATGGCAACAGTAATTTGAGCAAGACGAAGACATAGGCGAGGCTGAAAATCTTTTTAACAGAAGAATCACACTTTGTCAGTGAACACAACATCATTTAGCGTTACAGATCAAGCAGCCATGCAATATTACAGTTACTGGAAGAAATCAAAGATGAAATTGAATCTCCCACTCAGCGTTCACATCCCATTCCACCAGTTGTTAAACTCCTCGCTACATTACAAATATTGGCATCAGGATCATTTCAAACAGTCATAGCATCAGCAGTGGGAATATCACAGTCTGCACTCAGCCATATCATAGCACCAGTACCGCTTTGCTACAGCGCAATCTACGGTATAGTGGGCGGAGAAAGACGCTGATTACCTGATGGGTGTCAGGGTTGATAAATACTACGCAAACTGTGGAAGCATAGCGTGCGCTATTACCAGAGATGGGAAGTAACGAAGTACAAATACTTCGTTACTGTACTTAAGTAGATTTTTCGGATATTTCTACTTTACTTTACTATTTTTTTTTGTGGCTACTTTTTACTTTTACTCCTTACATTTTAACACAAATATCGGTACTTTCTACTCCTTACATTTTAAAAATTAGCTCGTTACTTTAGTTTTGTACAAGAGGTCGTAATGTCGGAGAATAGCGCGGACACGCGCCTCACACCGCGAGCGGGCGCGTGCGAAGTTGGAAACCAGCATCAGCTTTAAATTCGGTCCTAATCTAGTCCTCACTAACAAGTTTAAAATAATTTAGCTGGAGTTACCGTTATTATTTTTCACGTGATCAATACCGAATTCAATCTAATTGGATGGGAATATACGGTAGGCTACGTTGCATGTAACGCACCACTACAAGACGACCTGACAGATTCGGCCGCATTCTGCATTCATTTGCGGCAAATAATTGCAGCTTGATGGCGTTAACGTTAGCACTAGTAGTATGTACGGCGACATGATTGAAAATGAAGAAAACAGAGATCCCAGAGATTAGGCAGACAAGCAGCAAGACATTCCCAATCATCCCTGGCCTTATCTGAGAGAGATGTTTGAGATAGGCTAGGAGGCATCAAGTATGACTCCTGGCCAATGTGCTGTGTAACTCTAAAAGTATGGGGAACTTCTTAATTAATCTATGTTTAGTAATTCATATTGTATCCTTTATTTTCTTTCTATATTTGAGCACACACACATACATGTAGATTCCTTTAAATGTTAAGGGGACGATTAAAAAAGACAAACTGGATCTGTGAATTCTCACAGAATCACAATTTAATTCATATCTTGCTACTCAGTCAGAATCTTATTAAGCTGGAGTCCCAGTCTCTGTCACAATAATCATATATGTGATGTTTGGCAGACATCCATTTAAAATGTAGACAATGGCATATAAAGAGCCTGGTTTTTATGTCCACTGAAGTTTCTCATCTTGCACTTTAGTAACGTGTGTGGTCCAGGTAGCTTTGCATAAAAAGTGGTTGTCATTCGCAAGGCTACTTTTACTTTTATACTTTAAGTACATTTCAAAGCCTGTACTTTGTTACTCTTACTTAAGTAAAGAAGTTAAATCAGTACTTCTACTTTTACCAGAGTATTTTTTAACACAAGTATCTGTACTTCTACTAAAGTACGGGAAGTGAGTACTTTTGCCATCTCTGGCTATTACCGAACTCACATAAACAGACGCAGCGCAAACTGAGCTAGTGTTAGTAAATCAGGCCCTCAGAGTATTAACCTGGAAAGAGGCTGCCACCAGGGATGCCCTCTCAGCCCTGCCCTTTTCGCTTTATTTATTGAGCCCATGGCACAGTCAGTTAGAGACGAACAGGAGATAAAAGGTATCAAGGTTCGAGGTTTCGAACAAAAGATTTGTCTGTACGCAGACGATGTTTTGTTGTTTGTTACCGCACCAGAGGTTAGTATCCCTAGGTTGATGTCCATCTTAAAAAAATTCGGCACTTACTCGGGATATAAATTAAATGTTCAAAAAACACAAACCTTAAGTTATAACTACACCCCGCAGAATGACTTACTGAGTAGATTAAAATTTAATTGGAATTCATCAAGTATTAAGTACCTGGGGATTACAATAACAAAGGATATTTGTAAATTGTTTGACAGCAATTATGGTCCTATAAGTAAGAGCATTAAAGGGGTGATAGAATGATTATATAGGGTATTTCACACTGTTCCTTATGGTCTCCTAATGGGGTATGTAACATTGGTTGGGCTGAAAATGGCCTGGTTGATATTTTACTGGCCCTTATGCATCCCTGTGTTTTGGCCCTATTTGTAATAAGAGCTTTTCTTCCAAATATGGTATGGTCATGAATATTTAGATGAGCTGCACGCTGATTGGTTGAGCGACTTGCCATACGCAGACATTAGAGACGCGCGCTGATTGGTTGAGCGAATCCCCAATACACATACATTAGAGAAGCGACAGAATCTCATATTCCAGACACTGCAATGTTTCATTACCAAATTCACTTCTGAGACTTTTTAAGCCGAAATCAACTATATAAAGCTGAAATATGGGCCGTTTTACAAAAATTGATGGCTAATTGCAAATTTGGTAAGACGTGTCGGACTTTAGGAGCTCCACACAGTCTGACGAGAAAGCGGCAGCCTGCTGGGCTCCATACCCAGCGCAAAGTCACCCTTTGTGGATACTGCACTATGGGGCTCCGCGGCCAGCTGCCGGCATAACTAATATATTTACGGTTTGAATTTCCCGCGCCACTTATATAACATCATTCCCCAATGTCTTATAAAGCTAACCGTTGTGTCCAATTTGATTTTAAGGCATTTTTATGAACGCGCAAAGCGTCTTTGTAGGACCGAGCAGCTGCTTGCTATATATCCCATTCATTACAATGGGGAAATACCCACTCCGCTAGCGCTACACTTTCGTCATAACTAAATTATATTTACAGTTTGAATTTCTCGATCCGCCACTTATATAACATCATTCCCCAATGTATTATAAAGCTAACCGTTGTGTCCGATTTGATTTTAAGGCATTTTTATGAACGCGAGGCGTCTTTGTAGGAAAGCAGCTGCTTGCTATATGTCCCATTCATTACAATGGGGAAATACCGCAGCTAGCTAGCTACACTTTCGTCATAACTAAATTATATTTACAGTTTGAATTTCGTCACGCCACTTATATAAGATCATTCCCCAATGTATTATAAAGCTAACCGTTGCGTCCGATTTGATTTTAAGGCATTTTTATGAACGCGAGGCGTCTTTGTAGGAAAGCAGCTGCTTGCTATATGTCCCATTCATTACAATGGGGAAATACCGCAGCTAGCTAGCTACACTTTTGCCATAACTAAATTATATTTACAGTTTGAATTTCGTTACGCCACTTATACAACATCATTCCCCAATGTCTTATAAAGCTAACCGTTGTGTCCGATTTGATTTTAAGGCATTTTTATGAACGCAAGGCGTCTTTGTAGGTGGAGCAGCTGCTTGCTATATGTCCCATTCATTACAATGGGGAAATATCGCAGCTTGCTCACTTTCGCATAACTAAAGTATATTTACAGTTTGAATTTCGTCACGGCATGAATATTATAGGTTCCTCAAGGTCTTACAAAGCTTAGCTAACACTTGTCCGATTTCGGATTTCAATTGAATGTATTTTTGTGAATGTCAGAGTTAGGAGGAGGCTAGCTAGCTCTCATTGATGGACTCCATCTCACCGCGGCTCTATCAATGAGACTCGCGGACAAGAGGCGTTTATTTCCCCGATTGTTTGTTTAAATAACTCAACACACATACCCATTATAAGATTAACTGGAACCTGCGGGCTGCGGTAAAAGATTGCGGGCGTAACTAGCTCGCTGACACTGCGGTCAGGGCGGCGATGTAGCAACCCAGGCAGCACCAACACCGGCACTAAACTCCGACACACAGTCGGAGAAAATTTGCAAATAGCCATCTATTTTCGTAAAGCGGCCCATATTTGAGCTTTATATGGTTGATTTCTCGCATAAAAAAGTTTCAGAATTGAATTTTGTAATGGAATAGCAGAGATCTGTGTGACCTAGATTCAGAAGACTACCTGATCTCAGGTCAGTTGTGTAGCCTATGTAAATGTTGGGGCATGACCGTTCTCTTAATACACCCATGGGCTGACAAAGGTTCCGGTTTTTGGGAGGTTGACGTCAACTCCAGCTTTGTTGGGCAAAGCGGCAGTTTCAAAATATGAGATTTTCATAGTAAAGGGGTGTCAATGGGATTTTGAGCTTCTATGTATGTCCTATTTACCCACCGAACTGTCGTTATTCAACTATGACAGGGTAAAATCGGTTTTGCATTCTATCACCCCTTTAAATCAGATATAGATAGGTGGTCCCAACTGCCCCTAGAGATGCATAACAGGATAGATACAGTAAAAATAAACATGCTCCCTCGACTCTTATACCTCTTCCAATCCTTACCAGTCGAAGTCCCTTTAAAACAATTTAATGAATGGGATAAGTGGATTTCAAGATTCGTATGGGGAGGTAGGAGGCCAAGAATTCAATTTAAAACACTGCAGCTGCCGAAAGAGAAATCCATAAAGAAACAATCAACAAATAAGGTTAGATTAAAATGGGAAAAAGAATCTGGTCTAGGTATTTCAGAGGAAGACTGGCTGAATATTTGCTCGGTACAGGCGACTTCTACCAGCTTGGGTATGTGGAGAGAATTCTGCTGGCGGAACCTTATTAGATACTTTGTAACCCCCAAGTTAAAATCTATTCAGTCCTGCGAGAAGAAGTGGTCTATGTTGGAGGAAATGTGGGGAACAGTTGGCAGACCATTTTCATGTATTCTGGAGCTGCCTAGCCATTCAGTCATATTGGCAGGAGGTAATACAAGTAATACATTTTATTTTCGGTGATGGAATTGACTGCTCATTTTCTACAATTTACCTGGGCAACTTAGCAGCTCATTTGATGATGAAAGACAAGTACCTTTTAAAGATATTATTAGCAACCAGCAAGAAAGCTGTAACACGAAAGTGGCTACAATTTGAACCCCCAACAAAGGCTGAATGGCTGGACATTATGATCAGTGTCCAAGAGATTGAGAGGATGACTTTCGCTTTAAACCTACAGATGGATAAGTATTTGCAGTATTGGAAAAAATGGATTGTGTTTACGACTTCATGACATGTTTATTGACCAATGTATCATCTGACTTATACACTTCCATCAATTTTGTTTTACGTAATAATGTATAAGTGACCAAACGTTTGTTCTGTTTTGTTTAGATGTGATTGTATGTTTGTTATGGCTGTTTGTTTTTGTTGGTTTTGTTAATTTTCAAAAGGAAAAAGAATAAAAAATAAAGTTTAAAAAAAGAAAGAAAAAAGAATTCACTAGACCGGTTTCAATTAACCTGTGACTTAAGTCAGGAGGTGTAGTTTTGAGGTGTAGTTTTGAGCTGGAGTTTTGCGGAAACTGCGTTTGATGTGGTCACGCATCTTACAAATAGGGGAGGGGGTCTGCAGTCTCAGAGGGTTAGGGGATTTATTTTACTTTTCATGTTTTTGTCACACCTTGCTCAGAGCTAACAGTTCAACCTTTGCTACAGATTTGTCAGTGAATTTCGGTAGGGTACTCGAGACACGTATGCATTTCAATTTTGAAGATGGCTGAGCTTTCAATCCTTTCAGTTAACATCAGGGGGCTAAACGGGCCAATCAAATGAGCTAAATTCCTGGATTATTTAAGAAGGAAAAACAGACATGGCACTTATACAAGAGTCACACTTACGTAAAAGAGATGTAAATCATCTACAAAATAAATACTTTAAGGTTGATACTTCAACTAGTGACGACACCAAAACCAAGGGCTCCATCGTGTTGCTGTCATTGCCATAGACAAAACCAGTAAAGATCTATCAGGCAGGATATCTTATATATGTACTACGATAAAGGAGTAGGAAAATAGCCTTTGTTTCAGTATATGCACCGGCCAGATATGATGAAAGCTTTTTCCCACGCCTAACCAATGAATTGCTTTCTCTCAACAAATACTCACTAATTATACGGGGAGACATGAATGCAGTACTAGATTTAAACCAGGATAGACCAGGGGTCAACTACACAAAAGCCCCAAAACGCATATCAGACATGTTTAAAGCAGTTGTGGAATCCCACCATTTTACTAGTAGGATGCCCAATCCTACTAGCAAGGATTACACCTTCTTTTCCACACGTCACCTCACCCACTTCCGTATTGATTATATTTTGTGCTCCAGTGAACTTAAGGCGATGTTCCACACAATAGCAAATAGGGGTGGTACGGTTCACAAAACCCACGGTTCGGTTCGTATCACGGTTTTAGGGTCACGGTTTTCGGTTCAGTACGGTTCTTGTTATTTTTTCTTTTAATCTTTAACACTCCAGAATATACTTCAGCATATAGCTAAAATTAGCATATTGAATGCATGTTGCACAAAACGTGCACACAGTGGCAGTTCTATATTGTTTTATTTCATCATAGGTAACGTGAAATCCCAAATGTTCCCACACACCAGACTATAAACGACGCTGGCGCATCCTCCAGCTCTGGGCAGCCTCTCTCCCACTGGACATTTCTGCAGGTGACGTGACCTGCAGCAGCGGCACCCCACTCCACTTGAGGAGCGGTCGGCTCGGTGTCTCTCAAAATCTGAAGAAAATCGTTTAAACTGACCTTTGTCGATCTTAAATGAAGACAAATTCAGGCAAATGCATGGCCTATTTCTCGCTTAAAATGTTTTCAGAAACACGTTTCGGTGAACTATTTTAGTACAATATGAGATCGTATTCTGAACGAGCCGCCATGACAGTCTGTTTTGAAATTTGGGACCAGCCAGACCCATGTGACGCAATCGTCCAATCAGCTGCCATGGGTTGCGTTTGTCACGCCCATCCCGCTCGTCATTTCCAGTAAGTGTTTTAACATAGGTGTTAAAGTGGACACTACGGCAGTAAGAGGTTAGTGCAGTGTACTGACGAACCGTGCGGTACACACACGCTCCGAACCGAGACTAGCGAACCGAGCGGTTCGTGTTTTTTATCATGAACCGTACCACCCCTAATAGCAATAGAACCAGCAATCCTGTCTGATCACAATGCGCTGATAACCACATTCCGTTGTGATATGTTAGGAGAAAAATCTAGAAGGTGGCAATTCAATAATTCCCTTCTCCAAAACACCAAACTAGCGGAGTTCATATCAATGAATACTGGCTCAGTTTCTGACCCGGCGTACACCTGGCAAGCCACTAAAGGATTTATTAGAGATTTCACATCTTCCTTTGCAGCAAATTTGAAGAAAAAGAGAGAGACAAGGATTGCGGAGTTGGAAGAACGTTGTAAATCGTTAGACGTGTTTTTCTAAATCTACACATACTCTTTTAGTCACAAGTCGAGCAGAGCTAAATGATTTGCTAAAAAGGAGAGCTGAATTCATAATGCACAAAGTGAGGCAAAATTATATATACTATACTATACTATTTTAACGGCTGTAAACCAAGCAAATTGCTAGCTCTGAAATTAAAACAAAGGGAATCCAGAGCTGCTATCAACAGCATCCGCACAGACCGAGGTATCTCAACAAATCCTAAGGATATCACTGCCACTCAGTGTTGCCAACTTAGCGACTTTGTCGCTAGATTTAGCGACTTTTCAGACCCCCTTAGCGACTTTTTTTTCACAAAAGCGACTAGCGACAAATCTGGCGACTTTAGGTAGAAAAAGTCGCCAGTATTGTCCAGCGAGCACGCAAGGTATTTCTCCCCTGTAGCCGCCAAAACATTCACCTCTCTTCTGGTCTGTGACTGAGGAGCAGAGGAGCAGCCCCTCCCCTCTGTGCTCTCTCCTCATGTGCACATTGTGCAGCAGCACAGTGCGCGCATGCAGGTAGAAAGGGGAGAAGGGACAGCGTGCGGGTGCCGGTGTAGGTAGGAGAGACAACGGGACGTGACGGGAGAAAGTCGCCGCTGAGCTGGCCTGGCCCTGGGCAACCCAGCCTTTTTTGAGAATTATTTATCAATCTTTCTCCATCCCATTGTAGAATTTCTTTTTTTTCTTTTTTCACTTCAAAGATAGGCTACCTAAGTAATAATTATAAGGTAAAATAAATTCCTGTATTGAATTTGTGATTATTTGGCTAAAGATTTCTATTTTTTTTCTATCTACCTTGCTGACACAACCACTAAGCTGTATGCAAATGAGCGTATGACGTCATCTAGCGACTTTTAGGACAGCCAATAGCGACTTTCCTTACTGAGGAGTTGGCAACACTGCTGCCACTTTCCAATCCTTTTATTCAAAGTTGTACGAATCCTCCTGCAATCCAGATCCGACGCAGTGCCAAAAGTTCCTAAGAGTTAAACCTGCCTCTTCTTGACCCAGAGGAGGCAGAAGAACTGGGTCAACTTATTACGTTAGAGGAACTCAAATCAGCGTTAAAAACAGCTAAAAAAAAGGGAAAACACCGGGCTTTGATGGAATTCCATCGAAACTCTTACTACAGTTCTTTGACACACTGGGACCTACCATCTTACAAACTTTTACCTCAGCCACAAGGGCACCTTTCATCAACAAACCAACATTGCACTAATTTCGGTCATACACAAAAAGGGTAAAGATCCTACGGAGTGCTCAAATTACAGGCCCATCAGCCTCATTGGGACGGATATTAAGCTCTATTCCAAAGTCTTGGCACTACGCCTAAAACGCTTTATTGAGAAGCTAGTCCACCCCGACCAATCAGGGTTTATACCAAAGCGTCAAGCTGCAGACAATATACGCAGATTATTTCATGTAATAGAAGAAGCCAAAAACCTTCCAACAATGGCAGCAGTTTTATCAGTGCACACGGAAAAGGCTTTTGACCGCCTAGAGTGGAACTACTTGTGGCAAGTAATGGAGAGGCTTGGTTTGGGAGCCAAATTCATTGACATGGTGCGTACTTTATATGTGAATCCCACGGCCATAGTCTCAACCAATGGTACCTGCCTACATTCACAGCCATTCCCCGTCGCGTGGGGCTCGCGACAGGGATGCCCGCTATCTCCCATGCTATTTGCGATCTCTCTTGAACCGTTAGCCCAGGCCATAAGGCAAAATAAAATATGTAATGTCCAGATTAAATCCAATAACTCAATATCGTTATTTGCAGATGATATTTTACTGTACATATCTGACCTTGAGGACTCTGTTCATAAAATTCTTAAGATCGTTAACGAATTTGGCTCAATCTCCGGCTATAAAATCAACTGGAATAAATCTAATCTTCTGTTGAACGACAAACAGGTGACATCAGCTATTAGTGATACAATACCAACCCAAAGCAAAATTACATATTTGGGCATCACCATCCATGCATTGCTACAGCGAGTTGTCCAGGACAACTATGAAACTCTACTAAGTAGTGTTCAAAGGGATCTGACCAACTGGTCTGCACTGCCGGCATCGCTACGGTCCAGGATTGCTGTCGTTAAAATGAAAATAGTTCCTTGTGTGAACTACAATGATCCCCTGACCCCCACCAATACATTTCTGGAAGTAACTTGATGCGGTAATCCAGCAGTATATTTGGAATAGTAAACAACCTAGGCTAAAATACTCTACCTTGCAACGTACCACAAACACAGGAGGCCTGGCCCTCCCCAACCTTAAAGTGTACTACAGAGCCTTTCAGCTACGGGCCCTCAGAGTGTGGATGGACCCCTCATCTACAGTCCCATGGAGAGAAATGGAGCAAAACCTCACTGGAAGTCTAAGACTGCAAGACCTCACCTTTGTAGGTGTGTGTCCAAAAAAGTGTATGCTGGCCTATGGCTCTATTATCACCAACACATTGACCAACTTTAAACAGGTAGAGGAGCGACTACGCTACACCATTAAGTGGCATTTGAACACCCCAATTTGGCACAACATGTACTTAATGTCTGGTAACAAACCTTTTGTTTATAACCAGTGGAGTGACAGAGGTATGTATACTCTAGACCAGCTATTCAAAGATGATGGTATGTTAAGTTTTGAAGACCTGAGAGCTAGCTTTGAGGTCCCTAGGACATCCTTCTTCCTTTATCTTCACTTAAGATCAGCCCTAAAACGTTATGGAGTACCACGGGAAAGCAGTCTTGAGACTCACCCAATCATTAAATGGCTTGTTGATTCTCCGGTGAGAGGATTAGTGTCCAGGATTTATGCTAAACTGATGCAAGTATCCGTAGGAGAACTCCCAATACTAAAGAAATGGGAGCGAGAGCTGAGCCCGGAGGGAAATGTAATTAATTGGGAGACAGTTTGGGACAACATTTCCCACTGTTCCAAGAACCCAAATCACCAGCAGATCCACTTCAACATATACTATAGGACTTATTGGACTACTCAGAAGAGATACGTCTCTAAAGCCATTCCTACTCCCTATTGCACGTTCTCCCAAACTGAACAAACTGGAACTTCCCTGCACATGGTCTGGAGTGTGAACAGGTGCAAGAGTTTTGGAATGAAACAACATCAATAATATCTGATGTGATAGGATGTTGAATTCCTACTGACCCGATTGTTTTGTTACTTAATGACGAGTCTAAATTACACCTGCTTGGGAGACAGAAGACAGTGGTTGGTGTATTTTCTGGACATAGTAATGCTGGAGCTCTCTACAGCAAGGATTAACAAAGCCAAATCATCGACTATAGACCTATGGAAAGGTGCAGCAGCACAGGTATCAGTCCTAATGACCTCAGCATCACAGGAAGTAGCAGAGAGGGACTAGGCAAGGTGGGATTCCTGTTTGTTTTTTGTTTGTTTTTCTCTCTTTTCCTCGAGACCGCAGAGGGTGGGGGTTGGAGAGGGGGGTTGTTCTTGTTCAAGTGTGTTTGTCTGTTCTGTTTTTGTTAAATATATAAAAATAAATTGATCTTATATAAAAAAAATTAAAAAAATAAAAATCCTGTGAGAACACTGCACAGTATGTCATCATTTACACACATACATTTTGTCTAACATTCTAATTTAATATGTATATTTATTATGACCAGTTGTGCTATATTATATAAATTTGTAGCTGTTAATGTTGCAATGAACCATTTTTATAGCTTATCTTATCAGCATGGTCAGCTTTCACTTTTTTTTCTTGTTCCTAGATTCATTCAAATCAACATGACAATGGCTGTGCCATGTTTGGTCTCTTTTCACCTGTGCTATCGTGCAAGTATGGAAGACCTGCTTTATAACACAAGCTCCTTGGTGTGACAGCACAGATAAACCATTGATGGCAAAGGAATGACTTTGATAAAAGAAATGGCCATCTCTTCTGGTGTAATGGCAGTGTGAAAGGCAGCCAGCACCACCCTGCCTGTTCAATGAACCTGTGTAATCAACACCCCAGAGATGCTTCGGCACTAGAGACTTCTCCTGCACCAAGCCAGTCTACAGCTCGCTCTGGTTCTACTCTGGCTCAGCTTTCCTACTTTAAATTAAAAAGCTTTACTACACACAGCAAAGGCCATCATTCAATATTTGGCAATGTTCAAATTTATAAAACAAATATATGCATCCAATCAGCAAAGGTATTTTATCATCATTTCAAATTATAATCAAGGGGGATAAGTAAGTAAGGTACCATTTCATGTAGTTTGGGTTTTCTTCCTCGTTATAGCCTTTGTACATCTGGCCCTAAGTCAAACTCATCCTGATGTGCAAATGCTGCAAAGCTGTGACTGAGTGAACTTCTGAGAAGAGTTTGTACAAATTAGTAATTTCTAATTACCAATCAATTATTTTGTAAAATAAACAGCTTATTAATGTTTTTCATTAATAGTTATACTGTGTATTGAAAAAATCCTAATCCTTTGATTGCCTTGCTGCCCGGGCATTTGGCCTGCCAGTGGCATTGCCCATAGAATGATGACATTTCAGGCCTGGTTATATCCCACAGTCAGTACAGCAAGGGGTCACCGGGGACAGCTTTAAGGTTCCAGTTCTTTGTTTACATATGGACAGCTGTGGGATAAGATGTAAAAAAAAAATAAGAAAATCTATATTATCCTGTGGTGAGGTCAGGTCAGACCAGAAAGTGGCACAGCAGAGCTCATCCATGTGTCTTCATAAAGGATTGGATGTTGGCCTGACAGGGCCATAACACTCTATCCTGTGTAATAAAGAACGCTCAGTTCAATACAAACAATTGGCTCCACAAATATAAATAACAGAGATGGGGACTCAAATTTGACACTCTGACTCGAGTCGCACACACGGGGCCTCAGACTCAACTGCGCGAACAATCTTTATTTTTAGGAAACATCTGTTGAGCTGAATGTTATTCCCCTCCCTATGTAACCTCTAACCCGCCTGCATAACACGTATCTGCTGTGCGTGGCCACACATGAGATGGGACAACAAACATGTCGACGCTCCAGCAGCTGCTGTGTCATTCATCAGAAGCTTTGGCTTTAAAAACTTCAGACAACAAGTAGTCTTGTACCAAGTGATACAATGGAAGGTTTAAATGTAAAGTGGATAATTAGCCACTGCCATGAGGAATATGACAAAAATTACTGCGTCGAGCTACGAAGCAAGACGCTGTCAACACAGTCCGCCAATCAGGAGGCAGGACAGCCGAGCCAGTGTAGAAAGTTTCACTGATAAAAGTGAAAGCTGCTCCACAGTTACGTGTTCAATGTAGCCTAGCAAGCCTAACAACAGGGCCCAAACAAAAGAAGCTTTGAATGCCAAATAAGTGGTATCAACCACATGAAAACGGACCCTGATAGGTTAGCAAACACGTTTAGCTCAGCTAACGTTAGCTTGCTTCTTGCTTTAGCTACGACCTACGGAGGTAAACTCTGCCTGTCGTCCGCTAGATGTTGTGAGAAGATGAAGGAGCATTTGTTTGTTTGCCAAACGTTTTGTTTTTGTTTTTGGGGGGGGGGGGGATTTACGTAATCATTTACATCCCGCTGACTGCCATTACGTTAATTATTAATGTTGGCTGCAAACCAGTTACAGGTTTATTGTTGATCATATAACAGTTTCATTTAGTTAACGCTATGCTGGGTCTGAGAGTCTGGGGGATGTGTTGACTGACAGTAGTTCATAGGCTGGCATTAGTCTACAGTTTACAGTACCTGGTTGTGTGTCAGAAAAAAAGTAGGCATGCATAGGTCCTGTTTGTGCATGTGTGTGTAATGTGTTATACCAACAGAGTGTAAAAATGTTGAGCATTATTAAAGTATGTCTTCTTCTTTTAATTATAATTTCATTTTGACAGTACACAGCGCATGCTCAACCAGGTGAGCTACCTGGGCACCCCAATGACTTCATTTTAATTTTGACAGAAACTTAAAGACACACTCAAGAGGGACTTCATATAAAAGGACACAGGATGATACATGACAGAAAGGCAGGATAGAGTGATGAGATGTTATCAGACCTGAGAGGAGAGCAGGGCCTGGGGCAGCAGGTCACAGATATGGATGGAGACGGGAGGACCAGTCCAGTTACTCTGGGCAAACATGTGGAGGCAAGAGACAGCCAGGGCCATCACTGCCAGCTCCCTGCAGACGGAGACACAAGACACACACTGAACTTAGTGGACAGAAACACTAGAGAGAGAGAGAGAGAGAGAGAGAGAGAGAGAGAGAGAGAGAGAGAGAGAGTATCTAAAATATCAGAAAAACGTTCCATGGTATTACCAGATGCTCACACAAGTTTATAGAAAGGCACAGTGACAACAGTGTTTTGCTAGCTGCCGCCTCACTCTCCAGGCAATTAGAGGGTTTTAAAAACAGCCAGCCACCAGAGACCTGCTTTGCTGCCTTTCTATTAGGCTGAGAAAGTGATGGAAGGTGATAGAAGAGACGAGAAGGATCCAATGGGAGGAGGAGCAATATGTGCTGCATTCAACATGAACTCACAGACACTTCTCCCCTGAGAGCCAGAAGAGAGGTGTTAAGCTGTCCTTATTAAAAATGAATAATTTACAACAAAAAGAATAGAGGCGGTGAAAGGAGAACAAACAAGCACTCTTGAGAAGAGCTTGTGCAATGCTCAACTACTTTCACTGCCAAGCCCACCTTATCAGGCCAACGTGGAGACCCCATTATTAACCATTTTATTGTTATCATTAACAGAACTTTATTGAAGTCACATTTAGTTATTCCTTTTTGCAGTCGAAAAGCATGTCCAAGTGATTTTAAAATTTTAAGTTAATATTTATTTTAGCATAAAAAAAGAGATGCTCCTTTACTAGGGGTGGAAAATCAATGGACCAAGATACGGCAGATGTTTGGCTTTAAAGAAAAACATGCAGACTATACTGCTGGGTTTGGTTTTGGAGTGAGCGGTGAAAGTGGCTGAGAGGAATACGTGGTGGATATTGTAAATTGTGCTAGCTGCGGTCTGTGAGTCATCCATCCATGTGTGTGTTCATAAACATGTGAGTAGACTAGTATAAATATGTATAGATATGTATTTGGGTGTGTTAAGTTTATATGTTCTAAGATGTTCAGTTTCATAAGCATAAAAAGTCTGCTAGATGCATGCTAACGCTCACAACAGTATTATTGTGCTCACATGTATAACCCACGTCATACTGTGTATGATTATTATTGGACCTCAGATTACAGCAGCAAGGAGGCTGTTTGTTTTAACATGGAGCTGATGTGATTTGGTTAGAATGAAGTTGAAGTTATACTATTAGCATGTCCTAGCTTTACTATTCCCTGGTCCCTTTTACAAAATATATATTTATTTAAAAGGTAATCAATGCTTCTTTTATAGAATTGGCTTATTTTAATTTATAATTAAAATAACAATCAGATTGAATCGTATCTTATTGAATCGTTCCATATTAAAATGGATCGTCCCTGAACCGTATGGTAGCCCATGTATCTAGATAGGTATGGGATCGTCCTATAAGGGAGAGATGCACACTCCTATCCTTTACCCTCTAAGCCCTGAATGGGTATGCCTGTGTATGTGTTAGACTGATAGCCAACGGCCCTGACCCACCAAGGCCACCCCAGTTTCTGCAGTACTCGGCAGCCTTCGGCTGCCTTTTTTCTGCCGATTAAACAAGTTGAATTCTAGGGCTGTCCCAAACGATTATTTTTTAAACGATTAATCTAGCGATTATTTTTTCGATAAATCGACTAATCTAACGATACATTTTTTCGATTAATCTAACAATTAATTTTCCCATTGCTCAATTATTAACAATTTACACAAAACTAAATTTCAATAAGGTTCAAATCTCTATTTATTAAAATTGTTTTACACTGCACTGTTCAAGTAAAATTTATTTTTAGTGCAACCTGACGCCAGATGTAGGCTATCAATCCAACCACAAAATAAAGTCACTTTCAGGAGGAATACAAAAATAAAAACTTAAAGTAAACAGAGCAAGTGCAAAAAGAGTAAACTGTATTTGCATTTTTTAACAGTAGTAGGTAAAATAATGAAAAAGCTCTTGTTTAACATCCAAGCTCTTCTCCCTTTAATCTTACAGTAAAAAAGAAAAAAAAGAGTGTCTAACATAACTAAGTCTGTAATCGATTGGGTCACTCATGATGATGGTAAACCAAATCAACGGACTAATGTACCATTGGGCCACTACTGGGAACGCATTACGTGTTACTATGTTGATAATCGCACATGCCCGAACCTATCCGAGTTCGTGCATGTTGTGTCCGAGCCCGGCCCGACACATTAACTGGAATTACGAGCCCGAGCCCGATTTTAACCCGACAATTTTTTAATACTTGGGCCATTATAACTGACGTTATAAAGAACTGGTAAGATATCTGAAACTATCTGGTCTGGTTGATATAGGAGAGACCATATCTGCTGCTAAAGGACCGGTGAGATATCTGAGACCATCTGGTCTGGTTGCGCAATTATCGAGACAGTGCTACAGATGGGGAAGACACAATTTAGCCCAGTTTACCTCCCACTCAAGTCAGTGCAGGACATCTACCCAGAGCTACAGGAGAAGCTGGAGAGACATATAGCTTTCTCCCCACCCAATTAGGCTAATAAAGTCATGATTAAAAAAACACAAATACTTGATCAAGGGCCCGGCCCGAGGATAGTGGCGGCAAATATCGTCCCGATCAGACCCGTGGGTCAAGCTCGGGCTCGGGCAGAGAATCTAAACTCTACTTGGGAGGGAAAGGGAGCAGAGCAAAAAGGTGAGCAGAACTTAGGGTGTTTTGCTGCTGTTATCCTGACTCCACATTGTTGTTGGCATTAATGGCCTTTAATGGCCAACCTGCTGGCCATTAAAGTATACCTTTCACACCAATGACCCAGGTCAGACCAGGGTTATCTGACCCGTGTTCAACCCTTCTATTGTCAATTCAGACTAAGCCAGTCAGCACAGGTTGTTTGTGGTCACAGCCCAGGAGCCATGCATACCAATTACTTCATTGCAGGAAATGGGCGGGGGGGTTAGCTGATACATTTGAAAGAACCAAGGAAATAATTAAGTTTCAGCACTATACACAAAACCAACTGCGCAGATAAAAATAAATGGTCATTTATCAAATACTATTGAACTAGAATGCGGGACAAGACAAGGGTGCTAGCTCAATTAATAAGGCAAACAAACAGTATAAAAGGTATAAATATTTCTGGTGATGTACACAAGGTGACTATGCTGGTTATAAATTAAATGTAAACAAGACACAGATATTGACATTTAATTATAATCCTCCAAAAACAATAAGCAATGAATTAAATCTTAAATGGGACCGGACCATATTGAAATACCTAGGTATCTTAATTCCCAAAGATATAACTATTATAGCTAAGTGTAACTATGATGATTATTTGAATAAGATAAAACTTGATATAAAGAGATGGACGATGGTCCATCTCTTTATATCAAGTTTTATCTTTATGAGTA
Organism: Perca fluviatilis; assembly: GCF_010015445.1. Classification (NCBI taxonomy): domain Eukaryota; kingdom Metazoa; phylum Chordata; class Actinopteri; order Perciformes; family Percidae; genus Perca; species Perca fluviatilis. The sequence continues at coordinate 36,338,058 of NC_053130.1, read as the reverse complement.
ACTCATACCCCCTTTATGAGTCTAATACAAAGAATTGAATCTGTAAAAATGAACCTTTTACCCGGCAGAAATTACAAAAAAGCAATTTTTTGAGTGGGACAAAATGATTTCTAGATTTATATGGTTCGGAAAAAAGCCGAGGATCAGATTTAAAACACTACAGCTCTCCAAAGAAAATGGGGGTATGGCTGTACCACATCTTAGAAATTATTTCTACTCAGCACTAGGGTTGGGTACCGAAACTCGGTGCCAATAGGGAACCGGTGCCGACATAAACGGTAGTAACGAGACAGAATAAGAACGAAAGTTTCGGTGCCTCATTTCGGTGCTTGACTTTACACTACACCTGACAGCATGTAACGTTAGCCTACCTTTAGCTAGCAGCTGGATTAAACACCGGTAAAATGCTGACAGCTAACGTTAAACAGTGTAAAGTGTGACTGGATTTCACTGTGGAGGACTTCAACAGCGGGATGTAACAGTCTGCACTGCAGCGCAGCAGCAGCTGCCGTTGTCGCAATTCATAGATATACAGTATGTTTATATGGTCGGAATTAAACAACACAGACGTTCACTTGCAGCTGCCGTCGTCGGAATTAAACAACACAGACGGTGCATTCACTTAAAACAGGTTGCCTCGTGGTGCATTCACAGTAATTGTAAAATACCCTTTTCCCATCTGGGGTTCAACAGCAATTTACTGGTGAAATAAGTTATTGTTATTGTTATAGTTATTACATTATTATTAAATCTTTAAACAAGTCACTGACTGTTTACTACCCGTATTTTTTTTCTTCTTTTTTTTTTTTTTTTTTAACTTTATTGAAAAGTACCGGTTCAGGCACCGGCACTGTTTTAAAAGTATCGATTTAGCACCGGAATCGAAAAAAAAACCAAACGATACCCAACCCTACTCAGCACAAATTAAACCCCTGATGAATCTATGTAATACAAACTACCGTGCTAGGTGGAAAGACATTGAAGTACTTCTTATGTCAGATCCACCTTTAATGGCAATACTGGGAAATAAAGATTTAGAAAGGACTCTAGGTAAGATTGAAAACCCTTGGATAAAATCACAATTAAAAATCTGGACGGAGGCTAAACATCAATATAAATTGCAAGATAATCTGAAGATAAGATGGTGTGCCTACGACCCTGATTTTAAACCCAATCAAACAGATGTTGGATTAAAGAACTGGATAGCTAAGGGTATAACACATCTATCATTAATAGATAAAGGTAAAGTGAAAGATTTCCATACACTTAAAACCAGTTATAATTTGGAGAAACAGGACTTTTACAGATATTTACAGATACGCCATTATCTCAATCAAGAAGCTATTAGGTCCCTGGACATGCAGGAACCAGTGCTTCACGAAATACTGATGGCATACCAGGCAAAAGTCAAAAAGGGTATTGTTTCACGGCTGTATAAGGGATTTATGAATAAACAAACAAATTCAACATTATATGTGAAAACAAAATGGGAAAGGGATAGTAACATGAAAATAACTGATGAGGCGTGGAATGATTGCTGCATATCACAGTGGAAATGCACAAACTCATATTCATGGAGGGAATTTGGTTGGAAATGTTTGATCAGGTTTATCATTACTCCAAAACAGAAAATTTCGAGCTCTGGGGAGGAGACTAAGTGCTGGAGGCAGTGTGGAAGTGAAGATGCCAACCATTGGCATCTAGTCTGGGATTGTCCAGTAATAAAACAATATTGGATAGAGATACACAAAGATATCGAAAATATTTTTAACATGAAAATACCATTCAAGTTAACCAATTTTATTTTGGGTAACATAGACTTTTTACCAGATTATGCAAAGTATCTGTTCAGAATTTTAACTATTGCCTGTAAGAAAACTGTTACCAGACACTGGCTCCTCCCTGATCCCCCTACTCTGGAAAGATGGATTGAATGTGTTAATGAAATCTACCAGATGGAAAGACTAACATTCTCACTCCGTTTGCAGATGAATACTTTTGTAGTCTTAGGGTCAAAATGGGTATCCTATGTTAATCAAACACTACATGCAGGAATGTTGTCTTGAATGCTCTTAATATAGTGGTAATCAGGGCATGAAATTAACACCCGCCAAATGCGGGTGAATTTTGCAATTGGCGGGTAACACTGTCAATCTACCTGCCACTTTGGCGGGTAGCCAATGAGAATTGAGTGATTCAGATGCGTAACTATCGGTAAGCAGGGTACGCGGTTGCTTACGGGCCTGGTCCAATCAGGGGCCCGCATCACTGGAAGACATTGATTGACAGCCGGGGCTCCCTATCACGCAGCCACTGACCAAGCGGGAGGGAGAACGGGTCAAATTCATTTCCTCGTTTATGTTATGAAGACGAGACGTGTGTGTGACTCGAACATCTCACATTTACCAAACAACAAAACGTACAGCGAGAGACCGTGCAACACTTTTCAGACCGTCCTGCCAACATGTAGACATTTTAACATCAATGTACGCTGGAACCATTTTTCACTCTTAAGTCTCTGAAAGTTGCTGCTGTTTCATCTTGTCAGCTGTCTGCAGCGGGCGGGCCTGTTGCTCCGTTTCCCCCGCGACTGACGCGCACACACACTCACAAACACACACAATCACACACACACAATCACACACGGTGAATGCAGGAAAAAACGCAGATGAGACCTACAGGATGACCTAAATTGTGGACAGCTACTTTATTGTAAGTGCAATGATAAGTTAAAGTCCAATATGAAACCGTATGAATGTGTGTCCCAGCCCAAGATAGGAAATTAACTAACAATGTAAAGATCAACAAGCCACTGACACATATGTTCGCATTTGATTCATTCAATAAATTATTACTTTGTGTCTTAAATCCACCAGCCGTTTTCAGATTATACCAACATCATCATCCTGAGCCTTTTTGGTAAGGTTCCTAGAAAATCTCAGCCCAGAGTAATTAATTAATAGTACTAATTATTATTCTCCCCAAAACAAGTTTCCTTTTCATTTATTTTTTTATTTTTAAGAACTATACAAAAAACTTCTTTGCAACAACTCATGAGTTATAGTCCACATTCACCAGTGTGTTGTTGTTGTTATTGTGCGCGTAGGCTACTCCTGATTTTGTCAGTCCTCTCATCTCTTATATGCAGTGGTGTAACGAGCCAACACCGGACCCCTATGCAGTATTATCAAGGCTGGCCCCCCTACTACAGCACGTGATGACGGTGCAATGTCAATGAGTAGGCTACCATGAATAAGACAGAACAGGATCATAGAGACACAGCAAGTCCTGCTTTTCACCTTTTATGAGGCAAAAACAAAAAGTGGCTGGTAAAAAGTCACTTTGGCAGGTGGATTTAAAAATCCACCTGCCAAAGTGGCTGGTGGTCAAAAAAGTTAACTTCATGCCCTGGTGGTAATCAAGGGTTACTTCTACTGTACTTTTTTTTTTTTATTGTACCGTTTTATTAACAAAATAATTGTGTTTGTTGTCTTTCACTCCTATATGTATTAGAGATTTGTCATATAGTAATGCACCCTTTGTTTTGTGTTATAATGTGTTCTTATAATTTACAAAAATGGGAATGTTGGGATTGGAGAACTTTGGTCTTGACCACAGACTGGAACTGTGACCATGTGATAAATGTAAATCTGACTATTGTATTGCTCCCAATGTTTCAAAAATAAAGAATAAAAAAAAAAAGAAAGAATTAAGTTTCAGCTCCATTTCATAGTCAGAATATCCAAAATATTGCGATTTGATTATTTTTTAAACTTTGTCTTCTTTATTATTCAACAAAGACAAACAATAAATCATTGTATAATATGAACAACACACGATTAGCTAGATTAAACAAACCGTTCTTTCCTGGGGGCCAGGTCTGTATGTGATGGTGAAATTAGGTGATGCATGAATTTATATGAATGACATCTTTTATTTTACTACTTCAGTCCCAGTAGCATATTGAGCACTGACCAAGCTTGGTGTAAACATTCATATGAAAGTCAGAAACAAATCACACAAACTCAAGTGCAGATTGCAGAAATATAAAAACAAATATGTGGCTTTACCACATTTAGTAGTATTTAGATTATTTCATTATTTACTGTAATAGACATATGTAAACATGTGGATTGCACTTTTTAAACACTGTCTTTGAACTTTACTAGACAGTTAAATAAGTAAAAATATTGTGTGTGTGTGTGTGTGTGTGTGTGTGTGTGTGTGTGTGTGTGTGTGTGTGTGTGTGTGTGTGTGTGTGTGTGTATATATATATACATATACACACATATATATATACACACATATACATACACACACACACACACACACACAGGTGTATTTTTTTACAGCACACAGAGAGGAGCTGCCTCCAGCCAACCGAGCCTTCAGTTCTGCGTGCCTGTATTCATTAACTGCATGTATGGACTCGAGCCCGAACAAAATCCTTCATTTTATTAAAATGGCTGTAAAAGTTTTAAACTTCAACTCAGAGTTGTTTGAATGACAGAAACGGCGTAGCGTTAGCGTGCCAAGTTGATGCTTTCTCTGCGGAGAGCAGACTGATTTGCTCTCGCAAGTCATGTGACCAAATCGCAGCCTTTGCGATTAGGAAATCGCGTTTTAACATATCGCGATATTATTGCAAATGCAATTAATCGTTCAGCCCTAGTTAACAGTTCAAAACCTTTGATGTAAGTCACAGCAGTAAACATTTACAACATGTTCTCTAACGTTACCAGATGCTACAGCCAGTTAAAAACACATTTGGGAAATCATCTAGTTGAAATAAAGCTGATCTTAAATCTTTCAGGAAGACTTCTATTCTTCACATTTCTCTCTCCCAACCTAATCAGCTGATGACAGAGTCAGCTGAATGTGGGCGTTTACTCTCAGTTAAACCAACCAGATTTGCCACAATCTCTGTGATCTATCGCGTTGCTGCATTCAAACTTTAAATCTGTTCTACTCTCTGCTGCTGACAGTTGTCATTTCGGCAAAAATTGTTGCAACCCTCCTCCAGCCCATTCACCTCCAGTCTCATCATTCCCAGCCCTTAGGGTTCCTCCATCATCAGAAGCCCCGCTCCACATCATAACCATCCAGATCTTCGGACTCTTCCACCATCCCTTCATCACCTCCACGAGTGTCTAGACTCCATCTGGGGGATATTCCTATGTATCAACAGCCTCTATACCCCATAAATTAACATTGTGAGGGAGTCTAATCACCAAAGACTAACATACCAACCTATTATGCACCTTGTTCATTAAACCTATTTCACTCTTAAATGAAGTCTCTCCTGATTAAATTGATGGCTGGTGTCCCTCCCTACTTTATTACCTGTTGGTCTGATCATCGTCGGTGCCACAAGTAAGGTACAGCAAGACCCGTTTCTCCAGGTAGGCCTCGATGTCCTCCCCATCGCTGCAGCTGCCATCTCCAGCGAGCAGATCTAACACCTGGGGGCTCAGAAGAACCGCCTCAAAGTCTCCCTCCATCAACGACTCGAGCAGCGAGCCCGTCTCTGGAAGAACACAGCTTAGAGTCAGTTCACATTAGGCATCTGCTTATTCATTTAGTTTAATTCATGTGACCACATGAAAACAATGGCATTAAAAGTGGCAACATATAATTGCACAAAGATGTCTGAAAATGTGAATGCTGCAGGGGATAAAGTTATTGAGGGAAAAAACCTAGTGCCTTAAAGGGATACTTCACCGATTTAGCATTCAGCTTTGTATCAGTAGAAACCCGATAGTATTTCTGAAGGACCGTGCCTCCCTCCCTCATGTCCCCGAGACGAGAGATTTCTGCATTTGGGGTCTGGAAAAAATCTTTCGATGACGTAAAATGACGATTTTTGCGTCATTGGAAGATTTTTGGGCCAGAGGCAAAGGACTACAGCCAGTAGTAGGATCTACTTCCGTATGTTTTCAACACGCCCACAGGGGGTTGGACTGCCGAGTCTGGCCGAGGTATTCCGAAAACCGACTGTCAGCCATCTTGAATTTTCGCTAAACAGGCTTTCGGTTTTCAGCAGAAAACATTTACAACAATTATCTGCATTCAAACACGCCCGTGTGTACACGGGACACCGGTACAGATCGGAGAATATGGAGGAAACGTTATTACAGACGCAATACCGGCACTACGTGAGCTTCGCCTGCACGGAGACCAGCGGTGTCGCTCAATGCCGCTAGCCGGCTAGGGGACATCCTCATCGGCTAGGTGGAAAGCTAACGCTAGCCGTCCACCTGTCCCAGCCATCCTGCTTGCAAGTGTCTGCTCATTAAACAACAAGCTGGACTACATCCTCCTTCAACGAAAATCCCAACGTGAGTTCAGTGACTGCTGTGTTTTTGTTGTTGTGGAAACATGCCTGAACAACAGTGTACCGGAACCGGGACTATCCAGCTACCAGGCTGCTCGCCCGGCCCGTGGAGGTGGACTGGTGTAGAAATAAAATCCAACTAGCTACTGCTAACTGCTGTGGGCTGTGTTAACACCGAGTGGCGCAGAAATGTGGTGATTTGTATCCATTTAACTGCTAACTGCTGGTGGAGTTTGTGACTGTTAAATGCCGACCATTCTACATTACACACTAATTCACGGCTGTGTTTATGCTCGGTGTTTACAGCCCACCAAGCGCTAATGCTAGTATGTGTTAGCTGAACTTCACGGAGCCTATAAAGTGTGTGTACTAAATGTAGCCTGTTTTTATATAATGTCGTTTTTATATATGTTAAATGTGTAACACCACTTGAGTCACGATGAAACGTTGTTCCGTGTATATAGTTGAAATGACAATAAAACACGCTTGAGTTGAGTTGAATGCCTCTGTCGGTCTGTCCGGGTCTGTCAAGCGGTAGGCGTGGCTTGGGAGTGGACTCAAAGCAACGAAGCAGGTGCATTCTGGGATTTGGTGTTTTTCATCCATATAAGACCAAAACACATTTTCTGGCTTTTCTCGGCCTAGAAGGCACCAATTTCAATTTTTTTTCACATTTCTACTACATAAGTGACCCAATTTAAAGATATATTCAGCTTTCCAGCGGTGAAATATTCCTTTAATGAAATCTAGCCGAGTGCAGCTGTCAGTTAGTCTTGGTCTGCTGTACAGGAGCATTATGGATACTCAACGATTGATTGTTTTCAAATCAAAATCGCGTTTTGAAAGAAAGCTAATAGTGCTAATTATATTAACAGTTTTTTCATAAGATAAATGCTGGAATAATGTTACATATCACACATTGTACACAGAAATGTCCTATTTTCAGTGGATTTTATTTTGAATTACTTAATTTAACATGATCGTAGAAGGTGCAATATGTAGATGCTGCTGTTGAATTGTTTTTAATATTATTATAGCTTTAACTTTTGTTATAAATGTTTTGTGTTTGACTGTTAAATGTTCCATGCTTATTAAAGTAAAATAAAAATGTATGGTTATCCTTGCATAAGAATAGAGAGCAGTTTTGATGGTGGCAAATCGAATTATAATCCAGTATCAGGCAAAAAAAAATAACAATTTGATTTTTTTTCCCCCAAATTGTTCAGCCCTACTTCCATTATAATGTTGCATATACGCAGGCAGACATAGATAGATAGATAGATAGATAGATAGATAGATAGATAGATAGATAGATAGATAGATAGATAGATAGATAGATAGATAGATAGATAGATAGATAGATAGATAGATAGATAGATAGATAGATAGATAAACAAGAATAAGAAAACCAGTACATTTACAAACACAGTATGGTTCAAGTCCAGATTAGCTTAGTCTTTCAACATGACGCCAGTGTGTCTTCTTACTGCAGCCTCTCATGCACATTCACAACTAAAGCACTGGGCGGGTTTATAGCCCAAGATGTGCAGTGGTGGAGGATGCAGGTTTCAGCACGGGATTAAAGTAATGTTACTTGAGCCGCGCTATAATATCCGCAGACATTTCATTTCAGCAATCCTGAAGTGTATTTTTCTTGCAGAGGAACATGAGAATAGAATGAGAAGAGCAGAGTGCACAGTGTGTGTTTGGGTTTTGCTGAACTTAATGCGTTTTATTTTTTAATAACCCAGTGGCACTTTCCCTTTTCATAAATAATGCAGCCATATTCTTTTCATTGTATTTCACACACTGCACTTTCATTTGTAGCAGAAAAACTAATCTTTCCATTTAAAAAACGTCTAGTGCTGGTTGAGCTCATGCTCCACTTTATGTTGATGGCCTTAGAGGTCTATAATGTGGCCATTCATATATAAAAATAACAAAGCTGCATTTCCTGTTTGCACTAATTAGAAAACCTATTCTCTAATACAATAAAGAAGTGTTTATGTTCCTTATGTTCTTACATACACCGCTATACACTGAATGATAGCAGCTGAAGAGGCTGATGTTGACATGGTGAAGAAATGTTGATTAATGAAAGGAGAGAGGGTGGCTGGTGGGCTACTGCTTCCAGACAAGAAATAATTGTGGTGTTCTGGGATCAACATCTCCCAGCCTTTATTACCTTTTTATTTGAGGAGGCAGACTGGCTTGGCTCATTAGCATTGCTTGCTTTATGTTCCCCCACTGGATAGAACAGAGAGAGGGAGGGAAGAAGCTGAGCTGCATGACCAAGCCTGGCTTATAGACAGTCCAAATGTCTCATTGACAGTCCTTAATACATACACACAAAAAGGTGAGTAATGACAAAAGAAACAATGTCAGCTTCAACCCTTCTCCATGATGGTTTTTCCTCTTCGAAAAAACATCTCTTTAAATCAAAGAGAACAACGTTCAGCCAATCTTCAGACAACTCGGCATGTCTCAAATGCTAAAACTAACAGGTAATCTCTAATGCAGCTCAAGGAATTAAAACAATCTCCAGCTGACTGGGCCAGCTTCATGAACAGCATTAACACTTATTACAAACACTACTATCCCAAAACCTGCTCTGCTATCTTTCCTATGCAGTGGCTGTTTTGCTTTTTAAATCAAGGGAGAAAGTTGGTGTCCCCGAGGTGGATGTTTTTTAAGACTGGCGGCAGCGAATCGGGCAGGCCTTATTGTTGAAGCCTGGTGGGAGCGAGTGAGCCGAGCAGACACCAGCGGGAGAGTGGGGGCGGGGTTACACACAAGAAGAAATGGGTTATGTATCGCAACACCAAACTATGTCGATAGAAAAGAAATGGTCTCATCCCATATCTCTTTTGAAAATATATCAATATAATAAAAGTCAATATACCGCCCCGCCAGAGCAGGAAGGGGTGTCAAAGACGAGGTATGGGGGTGCCTGGGTGACTCACCTGGTTGAGCGTGCGCTTCATGTCTTCAGCTGTATGCTCACATTCTCACATGAAGGCAGATTTAGCCCATTTAGGCACTCCTCCAGGCCAGTCACAGGATCCCAGATTAATCTATCTGTATTGGCTTTAAGATGCAATAGCAGTGTGACTAGTGGTGTAATAGAGGTGTGGAGATGTTTATCTCATCTCGCCATAATAGCATAGTGAGAAGGGAGGGGGAGGACGAGGAGAAGTATGGGCTCTGGCTTTATGAGGGGGAAAATTAAAGCCTGAGGTATGGCCACATGTTTAATGACATTTCAGCTTCTCTTCAGGTCTGCCAATGAAATGGCAGCAATTATGGAAAACAAGACAGAGGCCCTCAAATTTGTCCATAATTCATAAGCATTCAGGTGATGAGCTGCAGTTAATAAGGCAATGGTGAATTAAATTAGCAAAAGCATACAGAGCTGAGCAGCAATGTAGATCCAAGATGAACAGGAATATCTCAGACAGCATGGCAATTTCTATAGGCCTACTGTGTACAAGCTAGTCTTTTACTGAAACAGCACACAGTCACAGTCCGCTGGTTTCTCCTTTCACTGAATAGGTGGGCTGGTTCACACAGCCTTGACGACTTGCATTATACTTGACATCGGTTTCATTAGTCTGGGATTAATCCAGAGTTTTATTGTCCTGTGATCATCTGCATGCCATTTTAGAGGCTTTTCCTCGGCGGCGACGCTGAATATAAATAAATAATGCATGGTTCTGCATGGACAACTTTGTGAAAGAACTGCCAGGTAAATGTAAAGCAGACAATGAAGCCTCCAAACACTACACCTACCAAAACAAAGATATGCAGTGGTAAAGACAGTTCACGTAAGGAGCCAATCTCCCAGTGGGATCACATGGTTGCCTATCCCTTCACTGAAAACAGCTGATTCAATTGAAAGGAAACAGACGTGTACATTGGGTTAGCACCTGCACTGTTTTATTAGTCATTGTCAGACAGTAAGCCTATGTTTGATAACTAAAATATATCTCTCCTTCTGTCTTTTTTTGCCAGGAGGCTGTCAATCAGGATAGTATGGAATAGTTTTTTCATTATGTGACTGTGGCCACTATTGTTCTGTTTTTATAATGTTCAAATATTAAAATAAAATGAATTAATGTATTAAGTATTTATTTTTTTATTTTTTTACACAAACATTTAGACATCCCTACTCCTATTTAATCAAATGTTAATCCCCTGCCTGCTAAAATAATAGAAACATGTGGTCCCCAAACAAACAGGCCAAAGTTACAACCCGGGGGGGCGGGGGGGGGGAGAGGAGAAGAGACACAGTCGGAGTATTCAAAGCTGGCTGCCGCCATTCATCTTAACGGACATAAAAACACACACAGTGAGGACTAGACAGCCCATTGTAGAAAGTAGTGTAAACTCCAGCTGGGCTAAAGGGTCTGCTAGCCATGGCATGCAGTAAGCTCTGGCTCTGCTGCTGCTGCTAGCGCTCCGGTGGAGCTGCTCACACATGTGTATGAAAGAGACGTCACGCCAGACTCCAGCAGAGAAGTCCGGCAAAAGAAATGGGATTCGGGGATATATATATATATATATATATATATATATATCTCAACATAACATATAGCTATAACAACAGAACAGGGGGTTCCATGCAGCTAACTAGCACTCAGGCTAAACCTCAATTCGCAAAAGCTCAATCTAAATTGCACTCAAAACTCCATCTCGGTATTATTTTGAGAGGAACATTTATCTAATAGTATTAACGTTACTTCGTGTGAGATCTACGGTTGCCCACTTCATACCGGGGTCTGGCACACACGAGAGCACGGCACGTATTGTTGCTAACAGCTCGCTTAGCTAAATATTAAATTCATATCAATTCCTTTTGACTGTAGCGGAGCTGCGGCCATATCTTTCGTTAGCATGACATTAAAAAGCGGTCATTAACGTTACCAGAAACGGCGAAACCGGTGTCGTACACCGTACCCACCGGGGAAAGCCTCTAATGTTACACCGCCGCGGCGCGTAGAACGTTAAATGTCACTTTCCCAATCTGCCAGTGGAGCCATTCAAAGCGCTCATTAGATAACAGCATCTGCTCACAACGATGTAAATAATGAAAGACAGCCTGGTGTTTCACCTGCACTTCTGAAGATATTCTGCTTCCATTCCGTAGCCTCGCTCGGCGTTAAAAAGCCCCGCAGGACGGGGATCTCTACGTCCAGCGGCATTCCTACCGCCTCTGGCCCCCGGTGAAGTGCTTCAGTCTGGACCTGGTCTGGACTCTGGACGCTCCTTGATCAAAGCCGGCGATTAATCGCTTTCTAATGAGCCAAGTCGGTGTTTCTAAGTCACACTTCAAATGTGTATTTCCACCCATGTGGTGCAAGTGGCATCAGTGAGCAGCCATGACAGATGCGCATTGCATTATGGGGGAACTAATCGAATGGAGACTAGTGTGTGGCGGTGGTTCTGTGGCTTGTTTTCGAAATCGCCTACTACATACTACAGAGGAACGCAGTATGCAGTACCTACTGCATACTGCGTTCATCAGTAGTAGTATGCAGTATAAAATCGTTAAATCGTTTTATTCTGCAGTATGCTAGGCTAGGCTGAGCCTTTGTTTCAAATATGTTTACTGTGAAACATTTTCATTCAGTTTGCATGGCATTTACATGTTTCTTTAAGAATGATCATAACAACCAAAAACAGTAACAGATATCATACAAATAGTAACAGAGACAGTGACAGACATTATACAAATTATAAATATATATAAAAATAAAAGCCTGACATACTGTAGCTTACTATGGTTAATTACTTTCGCTGTTATGTAATTACATATTTTTCAATCTAATTTCACATCAATTACTTACATTACAGTATTTTTTTTTGCACTATGGCCACCTCACTTTACTTAAATACTTTTTATATAATGCCACTTTACATTCATTCAGTGTTTTTTTTTTGTGCTCATTGTCTGTTGTTTGTTTGTTCGGTTGTTTGTTGGTTTGTTTTTATTGTGGAAAAACTGCTGCTGTAATAAGTGAATTTCCCCATTGTGGGATAAATAAAGTATTATCTTATCTAATCTAATACTCCTACATACTCCCTTTAACTCCTCTCAGGATCCCTTTCTTCAGTTACCCACCCCTCCCACCCCAGGAGTGTGTTCTTACTCATGTCTTAAAGGCCTTCTATGTCAAGATAAGAGTCCAAGGGAAGCCAAACGTTCTCAAAGTCCCTAAGCTTGTCCTCAGAATGAATCTAATTATCTCCATGTGTAGAGTATTGGTCAGTTCTGTCAGCTAGTGCTTGAAGGAGGGCACCTCTTTCTTTTTCCAAAAAAGTAAGATAAGTTTTTTCGCGATTATAACACCATATGCCAGAAGACACTGTTGTGCTACTCTTAACTTCTTAACTCCTCAGATATACCCAGAACTATTAAAACAGGGTCAGGCTCTATCTGGACCTCCAAGATCATAGAGAGGAAATGAAATATGTTGCACCACAACTCTTGCAATTTGGGACATAGAGCGTAGATGAAGTAAGGTAGCATGCATTCACATTTCTCACACAGAGGTGAGACTTCTGGAAATATTTTATGCAATTTTTATTTAGAATAGTGAAGTCTGTGAAGAATTTTAAAATACATTAAGCAATGTTGAGCATTAATGGAGCAGTCATGGATATATTCCAAACTCCCCTCCCAAACATTTGGTAGTATTGAGACACCTAGTTCCTTTTCCCATTCTTCTTTTAAAACGGTCCATATCTGGTAGGCACATGCCTTGTAAAGTCTCATATATTTGAGAAATGATGTAGCGTGACTTAGCAAACAGTTGTATGCAGGTCTCTAACTTATCTGGCTTTGCATTGTTGAAATTGGGAAGATGAGCTCTGACATAGTCTCTAATTTGAAGATATCTGAAAAAATGTTTCTTAGGTAGGTTATGTTTCTCCTGAAGTTGCTGGAAAGATGCAAACGTCCCTCCCACATAAAGGTCGGCAACATTTCCAATCCCCATTGGCTTCCAGATATTAACACTGAGCTTGAAATGCTTTCTAAGTTGTTTCCATATCCTTATTGTGTCGTAAATGATAGGATTATGCTTAAAGCATGTTCTGTTGAGTGGCACAGGTGACAATATAACTGCCCTAATAGAATATGGCAGACAGCCCTCACGTCCCATCTCTAGCCCATCATATGGTGACTGGGTGTCATCTAACCAATGAGCAAGAGAGCGTACTCCAGTGGCCCAATAATACAATATAAAGTCAGGGAGTGCAAGCCCCCCATTGGCCCTGTGCTTGCAGAGATGGTCCTTTTTAATTCTGTGAGATTTATAATTCCATATAAAGGGAAGAATGACAGCGTCCAGTTTCCTGAAAAAGGATTTAGTGAGGTATATAGGTAGATTTTGGAAAAGATAAAGAATTTGAGGCAGACATTTTTTTTAATGGCATTGATTCTACCCATCAAAGAAATTGGGAGTGTTTTCCAGAATTGGATATTGCATTGAAGCTTGTTTAACAAGATAAGGAAGTTAGCTTTATAAAGATCACTGTACTTCTTGGTGACCACTATCCCCAGGAAAGTTAGGTTGTCTGATGTGACTCGGAAGGGAAGCTGACTGAGCCATTCTTGATCCTCAACTCGTATTGGTAGTAGCTCACTTTTGTTCCAGTTTATTTTGTACCCAGAGAAAGTGCCAAATAGATGAAATACCTTCAGTATTGTTGGAATTGTTAGCTGTGATTGGGTACAATATAGCAAAATATCATCTGCGTACAGGGAGATTTTATTCACAGAGTATTCTGTTATAGCCATGAATCTCGGTATGTGATCGAATAGTTTCGGCAAGGGGCTCTATGGCTAGGGCAAAGAATAGTGGGCTAAGTGGGCATCCTTACCTTGTACCCCTACCAAACTGAAATTGGGTGGAACGAGTTTGATTAGTAAGTATCCTAGCACAGGGGCTATTGTATAATAACTTAGTCCAGGACACAAACTTCTCTCCAAAATTAAGTTTTTGCAAGACTGAAAATAAGTATGGCCATTCGACCCGGTCGAATGCCTTTTCGGCATCCAGACTGAGGATAATCAGGTCTTGCTTGGGGAGTCTAGGAGAGTGCATGATATTAAAAAGATGTCTAAAATTACGAAAAGAGTTCCTGTTTGGGATAAACCCAGTTTGATCAGGGTGAACCAACTTTCCCATGAAGGCATTAAGTCTTCTGGCCAGTGTCTTTGCCAGAATTTTTTGATCTGTATTTAATAATGATATTGGCCTATATGAGCCCACTTCTTCTAAATCTTTCCCTTTTTTGGGAAGTAGAGTGATAGTGGCTTCAGTCAGAGTCTGAGGCAGTATGCCATTCTCATATGACTGGGAATATTATTTACATAAATAGGGAGCAAGCAGTCCCCCAAACTTCTTGTATATCTCATTGCTTAACCCATTGGGACCTGGGCTTTTGCCATTCTTCAATGAACCAATGGTTGCTAGCAATTCTTCACAAGTGATGTCTGCATCTAAAACGCTGCGATCCACTTGACTTAACGTTGGAAGTTCACATTCATCTAAGAACAACTGCATTGCTTCTGGTGGAGCATGTAATTCAGATGTATATACAACACAGTCTCACTCCCTACTCGTCAAATGTATGACGCATGGTCAAGGAACCCTGGCGTCAAGTTTCAACGAAAGAGGTGTGTGTTGTTTGAGTCTTAAAGATGAGACTTAGTTTTCTTAATCCATAATGAGCTTGTGCTCAAACTTTAATGTACGACTGAACATCATCACCACGTAGCTTCCCTAGCCGTTCTTCTTCATCTGTCCCCAATCACATGCACCATGGTCATATCACTAACTAAGTCCCTCTGCTGGTCAGACTAGGTATTACAGTTTATTCATTGCATATCAACACATCCCCCTTTCTTTGAAGCTGTGAACAAAACATACCTTAACATATGTACTGTGATCGTGAACAACCAGATTCACATTTTTTTTTTTTAAACAAAACTTTCTAATACCAAAAGCAGTTTTTTTTTTTTTTTTTTAATGAACTTCAAGGATCACCACTTTTACATCTCACTTTCCTTTTTTTTTTTTTTTTTTTTTAAAAACACAAAAACAAGAACACCACATATTCTGTCCATAGAATCACAGATCAAGTCTGACTGTTTTTTTGACTTGACGCTCAGATCTCCTCAAGACAGGTGACCCTGAGTGACCATCACTTGTGTCCACACGCACACCTCCATCTGATTTCTGGTCTGGCACTGTTTCTGCATGTGACACAGAGGTATTTCCATCTTGATCCTCACATTCTGTTTCTCTGAAAGTCTCTCTGGTTTTGAGAAGGTTGCGACGGTTCCTTCTGAGCACGTGACCCTCCTCAGTCCTTACTTCATATGATCTCGGTCCGACCTCCTGGAGAACAGTAGCTTTCCGGTTCCACGCATCCTGATCTTGGATACGCACCACATCATCTTTGGCAAGTGGTCTGAGGGTTTTGGTTGACTTGTCATAATGCTGTTTTTGTTTCCATTTCATATTCTCCATTTTTGTCTGTGTCTCTGCATTTTCTTTGATGTCTGTATAGCAAGGTAGGGTTGTGCGTAACTTGCGATTCATCAACAGTTCTGCTGGGGATAAACCACATTCAAGCGAGCCGTTCTGTAGCTTAGTAGAGCTAAATAAGGATCTGACTTGCTGTCTGTGGCCTTTTTGAGAAGCTGTTTGATGATATGCACTCCCTTTTCAGCTTTGCCATTTGCCTGTGCATGCTGTGGACTTGAAGTGATATGGTGAAATGCATATTGTCTGGCAAACTGTTGCCATTCCTTGCTGTTATAGC
The DNA here is from genome assembly GCF_010015445.1 of Perca fluviatilis. Taxonomy (NCBI): domain Eukaryota; kingdom Metazoa; phylum Chordata; class Actinopteri; order Perciformes; family Percidae; genus Perca; species Perca fluviatilis. The sequence goes on along the minus strand of NC_053130.1, from coordinate 36,321,890 downwards.
ATGGACCATTGTCACTCACTAGAGTCTTCGGTATCCCATGCCGGGCAAAAATGGACTTGACATGAGTAATGACACTGTTGGAAGTTGCACTTGTGAGCAGAGCAATTTCAGGAAAGTTTGAATAGTAATCTATCACTAGCAGGTAGTCCTTGCCATTACAGTGAAACAAATCCGTTCCAACTTTCTCCCAAGGAGCAGTTGGAAGATTTTGGACCAACATAGGCTCCCTTGCCTGCTTGCTCTGGTACTTGTTACATGTTTCACACTTTCCTATCATATTTTCAATTTCCTTGTTGATTCCGGGCCAATACACGGCGTTCCTGGCTCTTCTTTTGCATTTCTCAATACCAAGGTGTCCCTCGTGTAGCTTACGAAGTATCTCTGGCCTCAGGCTGTGTGGAATGACAATTCTACAGTCTCTCAATAACAGTCCATTTGCCACACTTAGCTCTGATCTAATGTGATAATACTTCGGACAGGACCCCTTGGGCCAGCCACTGTGGATGTTTTCCAACACTGTTTGTAGCTCCTTGTCTTTGACTGTTTCTTCACTGATCTGCTTTGCTTTAACTTGAGACACAGGTAGAGACTCAACGATCATGTTGACATGATTCTCTATCTCTTTTTCCGTGGAGCATGCAGTACTCGTCTCTGGCGCTCGTGATAGCGCATCTGCTAGCACTAAATGCTTGCCTGGTGTGTATATAAGCTCAAAATCATACCTTTGCAGCTTCATGACGAGCCGCTGAATCCTCGGTGACATCTCATTGAGACTTTTCTTGATGATTGACACAAGAGGACGATGATCTGTCTCAACTGTGAATGTAGAAAGTCCATAGACATAGCAATGAAAGATCTGTAGTCCATAAGCTAATCCAAGGCATTCCTTCTCTATTTGAGCATATCTTGTTTCAGTCTTAGTCATGGACCTAGAAGCATAAGCAACTGGCTTCCAGCTATCTCCTTCTGCCTGTAACAAGACAGCTCCGAGTCCGTCCTTCGACGCATCTGTTGAAATCTTCAGTCTCTTGTTGGGATCATAATACGCCAGCACGGGTGCATTTGTCAGTGCGATCTTCAAAGCATTCCATTCTCTCTCATTTCTCGACGTCCACTTAAACTCATTGGAGTCATGGAGAAGTTCTGTCAATGCTGATGTTTTCACTGATAGGTTAGGTATGAAGTTTCCAATAAAGTTGATCATCCCCATTATTCTGAGCACACCTTTCTTGTCTGTGGGGCGCGGCATGCCTAGAATGGCTTTTATCTTCCTTTCATCTGGCTCTATCCCTTGAGAAGAATACTTGTCTCCAAGGAATGTTATGTCTTGCACCCCGAATTGGCATTTGGCGCGATTTAGCTTCAGTCCATTCTCACGCACCCTTTGGAGCACTTTCGTCAGTCTTTCATTGTGCTCTAGTAGAGTGGAGCCCCAGATTACTACATCATCTACATAGCAACGGACCCCTTCTAGGCCCTCTAGCATATTGTCCATTGCCCGATGATATATTTCAGATGCTGAGATTATGCCAAACGGCATTCTCAGGAATCTGTACCTCCCAAAGGGCGTATTGAACGTGCAGTATCTTGAGCTCTCATCATCCAACTTGATTTGCCAGAAACCCTGTGCCGCATCTAGCTTTGAAAAGTACTTGGCTCCTGCCATCTCACTTGCGATTTCCTCCCGTTTTGGTATCTGGTAGTGCTCACGTTTTATGTTTTGATTTAAGTCTCCTGGGTCCATGCATATTCTCAGTTCTTTGCTTGCGTTCTTTTTGTCGACGCACACCATTGAGTTCACCCACTCTGTCGGTTCTTCCACTTTTGCGATGACTTCTAACTGACACATCCTTTCCAGTTCCTTTTTTAGGCGCTCCCGAAGTGGGGCTGGAACTCTCCTTGGTGCATGGATTACTGGAGTTGCATCCTCCCTGAGTTTGATTTTGTATGTGCATGGAAGGCATCCTAGTCCTTTAAAAACGTCTTGGTAACAATGCACAATGGACTCAACTGTGCCTGTGTGTACACTTACTGCTTCTGAGCAGTTAATATGGTAGACTCTCCTCACCAGGTTTAATTTCTTCGACGAGGCACCACCGAGCAGTGATTCCCGGCCCTCAGGTACAACAGAGAACAGTACATTGTAGCTTTTGTCCTTTACGGTCACTTTCAGTCTGCACTGACCTTTGCTTTCTATGTCTTTTCCGTTGTAGTCTTTCAGTGGCACTGTTCTCTTGATTATTTGGGGCTTTTCTTTCATGGCCTTAATTTCAGTCATGCTGATCAAGTTTGCTTGTGCGCCTGTGTCAATCCTTAGCGCTACTAAAGCTCCATTCATTGGCAACGACACAATCCATGTATCTTCATTTTCTAAGTGCCTAGCATTTTCCTCTATGGCATCATTTCCTACATTGTCACATGACACCATGCCGACAAAGAAAGTCTCACTTAGGTCAGTATCTTCAACTAGCCTCACTGACTTGGGCTTGTCCTTTGTTAAGCATTGTCTTGCAAAATGATTTTTTCCATTGCAATTTGAGCATCTTTTGCCATAGGCAGGGCACTGCCGGGGCTCATGTCTGCTACCACAACGTTTGCAGGTGTATGCTGCTGAATCTTCTCTGTTTTTCTTTTGTGGTGTGTGCTTTTTCATCTTATTTTTGATTACAGCTACTTTGGCACTGTCATGTACTGCTGTGGCATTCACTTCATTAAACGTCTTTGCATGCTGTTGGGCTAATTCACTTGCATGACACAGTCTCTCTGCTTCTTCCAGAGTCAGTTTAGCATCTCTTAAAAGCCTCTCCCTTATCCTCTTTTCCTGGATTCCATAAACTATTTGATCGCGGATCATAGAATCTTTCAGATCTCCAAAATCACATGACTGGGATTTAAGCTTCAAATCAGTCACAAAGCAATCAAAAGTTTCGTCGGGCTGTTGCATCCGAGACCGGAACACATACCTTTCATACAAGACGTTTTTCTGTGGAGAGCAATATGCACTGAATTTTTCCAGTATGGTGTCGTACTTTTCTTTGTCTTCACCTTCGCCGAACTCGAACGTGTTGAAAACCTCAATGGCTTGGGGACCCGCTACAGTAAGTATCAACGCTATCTTCCTGGCGTCAGGTTTACTGTCCAGTCCTATGGCAGCCATATACAACTCAAACTGTTGCTTAAAAGACCGCCAATTGCTGTCCACGTTACCCACCAGTTTCAGTCCCTCCAGTGGCTTTAAAACATCCATTTTACGAGTGAAACTGACGCATGACAAAAACGGTTTACTCCTGGTACCATGTGTTGTTTGAGTCTTAAAGATGAGACTTAGTTTTCTTAATCCAATATGAGCTTGTGCTCAAACTTTAATGTACGACTGAACATCATCACCACGTAGCTTCCCTAGCCGTTCTTCTTCATCTGTCCCCAATCACATGCACCATGGTCATATCACTAACTAAGTCCCTCTGCTGGTCAGACTAGGTATTACAGTTTATTCATTGCATATCAACACAAGGTGTACCCTTGACGTTGTTTTTCGACATGGGGGTCCGTCAGATAGACATTCATGTTAATCCCTCACCGTTGGATATGATAAAAGAAAAAACACGCCCCCCCTTAACTCGAAATCTGTGACAGTTTTATTATTGGTATTTTTAGCCCAATAACCGCTGTTTTAATCAACATTATTCACGAGATATTATCATGGTTTATATGTTTTTCTTTTAATGTAATTATTTCAGTCTATTTCGGCAAGGGAAGCTGGGTTGGGTTTTTGTTTATTTATATTTTTTAAACTATAACGCTTCATCTATCAACATTTATTTAGATGTGGTATTCATTTCTTTATTTTAATGATATTATTTTGGTCTTATTACCGGTGAAATATTACAGTATATGCTGTAATACAGAACATTACGATATGATCCGAGCTAGACGCATTCAAAGCCGATATCCCACAATGCAATGCGGCCATTCATTTCAAAGAATCGGGCAGCGATCAGCGGCTCTTTAACGCCCGGATCGCTTCAATATACATATATACAGTCAGTGGTTTGGTCACCAGCAACACGTTGCTCAGTTTTGTTCCAGTAAGTTATGCACCGTAATAACGTTTAAACAAATCTGCGGAAGTGACGTAGTAATTACCCCTCCTCGTCTGTGAAAGAATGTTGCACGTTGTATGTGAGAATTTACACAATAAAATACTAATAACGAGGAAATAGTGTTTTATGTTAAGCACTTTGATTTGCCTTATATATACTTCAATTCAATTAAATTTTTCAATTTTATTTATAGTATCAAATCATAACATAGGTTGAGACACTTTACAGATAGAGTAGGTCTAGACCACACTCTATAATTTACAAAGCCCCAACAATTACAATAAGTCCCTCAAGAGCAAGCAGTGCGACAGTGGCGAGGAAAAACTCCCTCTTGGGAAGAAACCTCGGACAGACCCAGGCTCTTGGTAGGCGGTGTCTGACGAGCCGGTTGGGGGTGTGATGAACAGTGGCAATAGTAGTCACATTAATAATGGAACAGTGACTTCAATGGTAGTTGTAGTAGTTCATGTCATATCAGGGTGCTGCAGGGCGTTACAGGATGTAGCGTGGCCCAGCAGAGCATGGATGGATGTAGCGGGAAGCTGCAGGGTTCAGCAGGAAGCAGCAGGGTTCCGCCCGAACCAGCAGGCTTCAGCAGGACGTAGCATGACATTGCAGGGCACCGCTGAGCTCAGCAGGAGGGGGCGCGACACGGCGACAGCTGGAACCAGGATCTTGGTGCCAACGTTCTCCAAGGAAATACGCTGGGGGAAAAAACATAAGGACTCCGGGGAGTAAACTCCCCAGAAGCTAGGATTAGTAACAAGCATTTCTGGGACGGGATACACACAAATAGTAACAGTAATAGTAATAGAAAGGGAGAGGAGAGAGCAGCTCAGTGTGTCAAAGGAAGGAAGTCCCCCGGCAGTCTAGAACTATAACAGCGTAACTATAACAGCGTAACTAAGAGAGACAGGTCATAAGGAGAGGTAGCTTTTTCGGGCTTAGAACTCTCCCCCTGCCGGATCGGGCTTGGCTGGCCTGCCTCCCTCTACTTTGTTATGTATTATTAATCTAACAATTATGAAGAGAAGCAGGTGGGCCAGTTATGTGAACACTGCAACTCCTCACTCCCTAACTATAAGCTTTATCAAATAGAAGAGTTTTAAGTTCATTCTTGAAAGCGATTACAATTTCTGCCCCCTGAACCCAGATCGGGAGCTGGTTCCATAGGAGAGGAGCCTGATAACTGAATAACTAGCTCCCATTCTACTTTTAGAGACTCTAGGTACCACCAGTAACTCTGCATTCTGCAGTGCAGTGCTCTAGTGGGACAATAGGGTATTAGGAGCTCTTCTAGATATGATGGTGCTAGACCATTTAGAGCTTTGTAGGTCAAGAGAAGGATTTTAAACTCAATCCTGGATTCAACAGGAAGCCAGTGCAGAGAAGCTAATACAGGAGAAATATGATCTCTTCTCTTAGTTCTTGTGAGAACACGCGCTGCAGCATTCTGGATCAGCTGGAGAGTCTTAAGGGACTTATTTGAGCAACCTGACAGTAGGGAATTACAATAGTCCAGCCTGGACGTAACAAATGCATGGACTAGTTTTTCAGCGTCGTTTTGAGACAGGATATTCCTAATTTTGGCAATGTTACGAAGATGAAAAAAGGCTGTTCTTGAGGTTTGTTTTAGATTGGCATTAAAGGATATATCCTGATCAAAAAAAACTATATAAACAACCTACAGTTGGGTGTTTAGAACTACAGCCTAATGGCTTGTTTGACTATTGGGCATTTGTTTTGACTTTTGTTGTGAAAAACAATAAACTATATACAAAGAGAAGCATTTTTTATTTTATTTTCCATGCATAGTTATTTAAAAACGCAATTTTCAAATTTTGCAGTTGATGAATATTAATAGCAAAGACTAAAGGCAAGCAAGGCAAGGCAGCTTTATTTATATAGCACATTTAGGCAACAGGGCAATTCAAAGTGCTTTACATAAAACATGAAAGAGCAGTTAGAAAATAATTAAAAATAATTTTAAAGACAAGAATACATTTTACAGTGCAGTATAAGAATTTAAAGAACTGAGAGATAAATATGTGAATAAAGAGTAGTTAAAACAGTTAAACATATAAAAGCAGATAAAATAGGTTAATTAAAGAAAGGACCAATATGTCAGACATATCAAGCAGTTCGGTCCATATTTCTGGTTCATCCCACCAACAATGGGTCCTGATGCTTCACATGGAGGTTTCATTCCCCGTAGTTACAGAAGCTTTAGTATACTCTTTCTTTTTCAATGCAGTCGTCACCACAAGGCTTAGTTCTTTTCTTCGGCAAACCTTGCAAAACCCAGAACGGTCTTCAGACCATCTCTAATAGTCAGGAAACGTGCTAGTTTCGTAGACTATTTATTTTATTCTTAATTTAATAGTTTCTCAGACTATTTCTGTTCAGTTGTAATTGTTTTGGTCTTCAGACCCTTTTGTTAGTTATCAAACTAACTTTGTTGACAGTCCACAGCCTGTCTCTTCTGTAATCTATTGTCACACCCGTATCAAAGAAATAATCAGAAATATGTCCGTTTCTGCAAACTCTCACTGGAATAATCATAAATTCAATTCTATTAATTGATCTAACTAGAACCCCAAAGAACTGAGAGATAAAATATGTGAATAAAAGTTACAGTGCAGTATAAGAAATTAAACATTAAAGAGCAGTTATATAATGTCATACAGTGTCAACTTCAGTATAAAAAATGATAAGAATTTAAAGAAAGAGCAGTTAAAACAGTTAAACATATAAAAGCAGATAAAATAGGTTATTTAAAGAAAGGCAACATCAAAAAGATAGGTCTTCAGCCTTGATTTAAAAGAACTGAGAGTTGCAGTGGACCTGCAGTTTTCTGGGAGTTTGTTCCAGATATGTGGAGCATAAAAACTGAACTGGGGAAAAATACGAGTATATTTATGTGTGGAACTTAGTTTGATTTAAAATCCCACTGCATTATTAGTTGTTTCAAATAAATGACTTTTTTGAAATATCAATTTATGGTAAGCCTAACATATTAATTATTATATTCAGAAGATGATCCTCATATCAATCACCGTGGTTACAGCTTGTAGCCATCCTAACCTTTGTAGCGTTTACTGAGACTAACTTTTCGAAATTAAGAAGGGACTAGATATGGAAGCATTTTCAAGGAAATTAAAAAGATAAGCATATTGTTGCCGAGGTTTTTGTTCACAGAGTAAGATGTATATAGCTTTGTTTGGGTATGTGTACATATACAACATGAGTTTTTTGGCACACTTCTACCTCAGCCTATATACTGCACACAGGCAAAACTCACACATCTCATTCAACCATTTCACAAGCTCAGGAAAGGGTCGTGACATGGGTCAGAGGGTATCAGAGATCATAAATGATGAACCAATCGATCAGCTCTGCTCCTAGAGGCACCTTGGTGTTCATATGGACAACACCTTTGGCTGGAAGGCCCGTGTTAAAGTGTGTGTTATCATTTAGAGCAGACACCCATGGTGAATCAGATGGTTTATGTTATACAAGGCTGCATTACAGAGCATATTAATATGACTGTCATGAAGGTTGTGTAGAGGAATAGAAACCCGTCTCTCCAGGCAAGCACACAGAATATGGTCTGCTCTATCTTTATTTATAAGTATGAGCTCTTATCCTCTGGCAGAAATTTAACATTTCTAAACTATAGGCCTAATATGGACCTACCTCAATTAAAACTTTAAATAATGTTGCTTGCTTGTTGTGCAATAGTTTCATGATATGATGCATATGGTTGTGTGTTGCTCTTGTCACCGTTTGTGAAAGATGAGCAATAGATTGTTGCTGTGTGATGTGCTTCAGTCTGACTACATATCACTTTGTTTATGTTGTTTTTTATTGTAAGTATATGTCAGCTGTATGATAAAACAATATGTCTAGTGTTATGTTTGAAGCATTTGAACTCAAGGCAAATATCCCTCTGGGGACAATAAAGTATCGCCTGCAAAGTGGTCTCCATGATGTGTAAAAATTAAAATGTTGTCGTAGGACTATAGCAAACACATCGTTGGAAAGGTCTCAACCTGAAGAGTAACAAATGTCAGTCTGAAGAGGATACATCACTCCTGCTTTGAAATATTGACCTCTGAAACTTGAACCCAGTCCATGTTTGAAGGCTTGTCATTTAGCAACAGAAGGTGGTACACACATAGGACCAGCTGTTATAGAAGGTACTACACACATAGGACCAGCTGTTATAGAAGGTACTACACACATAGGACCAGCTGTTATAGAAGGTGCTACACACATAGGACCAGCTGTTATAGAAGGTGCTACACACATAGGACCAGCTGTTATAGAAGGTGCTACACACATAGGACCAGCTGTTATAGAAGGTGCTACACACATAGGACCAGCTGTTATAGAAGGTGCTACACACACATAGGACCAGCTGTTCTAGAAAGCTCTGGACCTTAGCTATCATGTAGATATGGTCTCCAAAGTTTACCCACTGTTAGCACTGTCAAATGTGGTAATAAGCTATTTTCACCTATTTAACGATTTGATTTTTAAAATCTGATGACACCGGTGTGTTCCCCATCCCAAAAAAATCAAGGGTGTATCCAAAATTATACACTGCCAACTTCTACTTCTACTCTCTACTATACTACAACTCCCACTATAGACGCACCCCAGAACAGTTACAAAGCTGGTTCACTTGTAGTTCTTCCGGGGTGGGTGGGGGGACATGTTCGACTTCTGTGGTTTCTGCTGTCGGCCGTGAATGGGCTTCACTCCATTTCAGATTGCTGCCGCCCACCGGCCGACCAAGCAAACAGTACATGAGACAAATACATGAAACTTTATTTTATTATTATTGTTATCTTCATTGTTTAAATCCTCAAATACAACGTTAGACAAAAACATCAATATTACAAAATATTATGTATTTTTATCTTCTTATCCGCTGAGCAGGACGTACTACGTCACTTCTGGAGTATTCCGCAGATTTGTTTAAACGTTATTACGGTGCATAACTTACTGGAACAAAACTGAGCAACGTGTTGTTGCTGGTGACCAAACCACTGACTGTATGTATATTGAAGCGATACTGGCGTTAAAGACCCGCTGATCGCTGCCCGATTCTTTGAAATGAATGGCCACATTGCATTGTGGGATATCGGCTTTGAATGCGTCTAGCTCGGATCATATCGTAATGTTCTGTATTACAGCATATACTGTAATATTTCACCGGTAAACCGAAATAATATTATTAAAATAAAGAAATGAATACCATGATAACATCTAAATAAATGTTGATAGATGTAGCGTTATAGTTTAAAAAATATAAATAAACAAATAAACAACCCAGCTTCCCTGGCCGAAATAGACCGAAATAATTACATTAAAAGAAATACATATAAACCATGATAATATCTCGTGAATAATGTTATTGGGCTAAAAATACCAATTATAAAACTGTCACAGATTTCGAGTTAAGGGGGGGCGTGTTTTTTTCTTTCGTCATATCCAACGGTGAGGGATTAACATGAATGTCCATCTGACAGACCCCCACGTCGAAAAACAACGTAAAGGGTACACCTCTTTCGTTGAAACTTGACGCCAGGGTTCCTTGACCATGCGTCATACATTTGACGAGTAGGGAGTGAGACTGTGTTGGTATAAAATGCCTCATAGAACTGTCTAAATCTGTCATTAATGTCTTTAGGAGACACAAGGATATTATCTTACCGTTTTTGGTTTGTCACCAAATTCAAAGTATTTCTGTTTCGTAAACATAAAGGCTCTGGTACAAATAAGTTTGTATTTAAGTGCTGAGATTTTAGTGTGCTTATCTAAAGAAGGTTGCTGGGCATTTTCCAAATCTAACTGGCGTATTTTTTCTTATAGTTCCAGTTGTTTGAAAACTTAACATACCTTCATCATTGAATAGCTGGTCTAGAGTATTCATACCTCTGTCACTCCACTGGTTATAAACAAGAGGTTTGTTACCAGACATTAAGTACATGTTGTGCCAAATTGGGGTGTTCAAATGCCACTTATTGGTGTAGCGTAGTCGCTCCTCTACCTGTTTAAAGTTGGTCAATGTGTTGGTGATAATAGGGCCATAGGCCAGCATACACTTTTTTGGACACACACCTGTAAAGGCAAGGTCCTGCAGTCTTAGACTTCCAGTGAGGTTTTGCTCTATTTCTCTCCATGGGACTGTAGATGAGGGGTCCATCCACACTCTGAGGGCCCGTAGCTGAAAGGCTCTGTAGTACACTTTGAGGTTGGGGAGGGCCAGGCCTACCGTGTTTGTGGTACATTGCAGGGTAGAGTATTTTAGCCTAGGTTGTTTACTATTCCAAATATACTGCCGAATTACGGTATGAAGTTACTTCCAGAAATGTATTGGTGGGGGTCAGGGGATCATTGTACTTAAGAAATGCACACAAGGAACTATGTTCATTTTAACAACAGCAATCCTGGACCGTAGCGATGCCGGCAGCGCAGACCAGTTGGCCAGATATTTTTGAACACTACTTAGTATAGTTTCATAGTTGTCCTGGACAACTCGCTGTAGGGATGCGTGAATGGTGATGCCCAAATATGTAATTTTGCTTTGGGTTGGTATTGTATCACTAATAGCTGATGTCACCTGTTTGTTGTTCAACAGAAGAAGATTAGATTTATTCCAGTTAATTTTATAGCCGGAGATTGAGCCAAATTCGTTAAAGATCTTTTGTGACAGAGTCCTCAAGGTCAGAGATGTACAGCAAAACATCATCTGCAAATAACGATATTGAGTTGTTATTGGATTTAATCTGGACATTACATATTTTATTTTGCCTTATGGCTTGGGCAAACGGTTCAAGAGAGATCGCAAATAGCATGGGAGATAGCGGGCATCCCTGTCGCAAGCCCCACACAACGGGGAATGGCTGTCAATGAAGGCCATTGGTTGAGACTATGGCCGTGGGATTCACATATAAAGTACGCACCATGTCAATGAATTTGGCTCCCAAACCAAGCCTCTCCATTACTTGCCACAAGTAGTTCCACTCAAGGCGGTCAAAAGCCTTTTCCGTGTCCACTGATAAAACTGCTGCCGTTGTTGGAAGGTTTTTGGCTTCTTCTATTACATGGAAGCAGCATGATGCTTTGATATAACCCTGATTGGTGGACTAGGCGTAGTGCCAAGACTTTGGAATAGAGCTTAATATCCATCCCAATGAGGCTGATATACCGAGACAAAGGCTATTTTCCTACTCCTTATCGTGGTACATATATATGATATCCTGGCTGAAGAGTCTTTACTGCTTTTGTCTACAGTAAGTGCGGATTTCCGCGACAGCAACACGATGGATCCCTTGGTTTTGGTGAGGCACAACCTTAAAGTATTTATTTTGTAGACAATTTACATCTCTTTTACATAAGTGTGACTCTTGTATAAGTGGCACGTCTATGTTTTTCCTTCTTAAATAATCCAGGAATTTAGCTCGTTTGATCGGCCCGTTTAGCCCCCTGATGTTAACTGAAAGGATTGAAAGCTCAGCCATCTTCAAAATTGAAACGCATACGTGTCTCGAGTACCCTACCGGATCTTTGTTGCGCTTTTTAAGGGAGGACTGAAAAGAAATATCCTAAAAATCCTCTTAAATAAGCCTTGAAAGCTTCCCACAATAGAGTAGGCGAGCAGTCATTTTTATCACTGGTTTCATAAAACAATTTAATATGTAATTATAGATATTCACAAAACTTCACATCTGTGATAAGTTGAGGGTTAAATCTCCAGTTTCTCTGGGTTGAAGTATTAGTAACTAAGTAAGTAAAATTTATTTGTATAGCACATTTCACAGATAGAAATCACAAAGTGCTTCACAACAAATGGATGGATACACATTTATACATTACATACATAATTACATTAATTAATTAATTAATTACACATAATTACATTTATACATTACATTTATACATTTGATACCAAGGCTCTTATCTTAGAAATGTTCCTTAATTGAAAGAAACTGTTTTTAATAAGTTGCTTCGAGTGTTTCTCCAGAGACATGGCAGCATCAAAAACAACACTTAAGCTCCTGAGACTCGGCTGAAAAGACGAGCCTAAGGCACCGAGATGCTGTTTTATCTGAGAGATGCTCTGCTCAGGGGCAATGATTAGTGTTTCAGTCTTAGCTGAGTTCAGCAGTAAAAAGTTATCATTTAGCCACTGCTTAATCCCACTCAGACAGTTGAGTAAGGATGACAGTTTATATAACTCAGTAGGCTTAAAAGAGCAGTATAACTGAATGTCATCTGCATACAAGTGATAAGAAACATCCTTAAACTGTCCGATTATATATCCTAGAGGGAGTATATACAAAAGGAAAAGAATCGGTCCCAGGACAGAACCCTGAGGAACACCACTCGATAGACCTGCAGTATCTGACATGATCTGATTTATAAAAACACTAAAACTTCTATTGATAAGGTAAGATGAAAACCATTTTAAAGCTGATCCAGATATCCCTAATAGATCCTGTAGTTTATTAATCAAGATATTGTGATCAATAGTGTCAAAGGCAGATGTAAGGTCCAATAAAACTAACACTGTATGCTTTCCACAATCTGCTGACATCAAAATATCACTCGAAACTTTAACTAGTGCAGTTTCCGTAGAATGTTTTTTACGGAAACCTGACTGATGTTTGTCAAAAATATTATTTATCTCTAAGAAAGTAGTAAGCTGCTCTGCTACCACTTTCTCTAGAATCTTAGCCATAAAAGGGAGTTTAGATATAGGCCTATAATTCATGGGTTGCAATGGGTCTAAACTGGGCTTTTTAAGAACAGGTTCAACAATAGCATGTTTAAAAAAGTCAGGAACCACACCAGTTAAAAGAGAAGTATTGATCATTTCTACAACACAGGTGCCAATACTATCAAAAACCTGCTTAAACAGCATAGTTGGGAGAACATCACTGTAACAAGAAGGTTTCAACTTATCTAGCAGAGTGGTGACCTCATGTAATGTCACTAGTTCAAAGGAGAAACATCAGAAAGAAAGGAATGTTTTATTCATTCATTCATTCATAACATGCATGAATGAAAAAAAAAGGAACAGGAAGAAGAAAAAATCTTATGGTACCTGTCACTTATTTGTGCACATCAAACAAACAAAAAAAAAAAAAAAAAAAAAACAGCTACTTCAAGAGTGGATCAACCCCAATCCTCACCCCAAACACCAAAAATTATCAGTACTACTTATCTTTACATGTAATTATCATCATTTTAAGCATATTAGTCATCTTTTTTCTTGTAACATTCCTGTATTTTTTTCTTATACAAATTCTTAAATTTACAAACAGTATCGCAGCACTTCAGTTCATAGTCCAATGTGTTCCACAGTTTAACTCCATATATGGACAAACACCTCTGTTTTTGTGTAGTATGTGCGAAAAGAGTTTTAAAATGATATTGCCTTCTATGGCCATCTTCCTCTGACACAGGAGTAAATACATTTTGTAAAACCATAGGCAAAACTCTTTGCTTAGCTTTCCACATAAAAATCAAAATCTTCAAATCAACCAAGTCTTTGAATTTTAGAAGTCCAGATTTTATAAATAAACTATTAGTGTGTTCTCTGTAGCCTGTTTTATTGATAATCCTTAATGTTTTTTCTGTAACAAAAACAGATGTTTTATGTTAGTAGGGTATGTATTACCCCAAACTTCTATGCAGTATCCAAAATATGGGAGTATTAGGGAATTGTACAACATAAGCAACGTTGAATAATCTAAAACATCTTTAACTTTATACAAAACCCCAATGCTTTTACAAACTTTACTCTTAACATAAACTATGTGTTCTTTCCAATTCAATTTATCGTCCAAAATAACACCTAAAAATTTTATCTCATTAACTCTTTCAATATCAATTCCTTCAATTGCTATTCTTACATTTTCATTCTTTTTACAATTACCAAAAATCATGTAATTTGTTTTTTCCCAATTTAAACATAATTTATTTTTGTCAAACCATTTCTTAATTTTTCCCATTTCTTAATTTATCTTTTCTATAATTTCTGACAGATTATTTCCAGAATAAAAAATGTTGGTATCATCGGCAAACATCAAAAACTGTACTACATTAGACACTTTGCAGAGGTCATTAATAAACAAAATAAAAAGTAATGGGCCTAAAACGGACCCTTGTGGTACTCCACATATTATGTCTTTTAACTCAGATTTTTGACCATTAATTTGAACAAACTGTTGTCGATTGCTGAGATAACTTTTGAGCCATTTATGAGCTAGACCCCTAATGCCATAATTGTATGATTTTGACAATAACAGACTATGATTTATGGTGTCAAATGCTTTGCTTAAGTCGATGAAGACCCCCACTGTGTGTTGCTTATTCTCAGTTGCAGATGTAATTTTTTCTATGAGTTCAATTAATGCCAAAGCTGTTGATCTTTTTGCTCTAAAGCCATATTGTTTTTCAGTAATTAATTTATGTTTTTCTAAAAAAATATTTAGTTTTTGAGAAAACCACTTTTCGAGGATTTTAGAAAACTGAGAGAGCAATGACACTGGTCTATAATTATTAAAGTGATGTACATCTCCCTTTTTGAAAAGTGGAGAAACATGGATGAGAAAGCGCCAAAGTACAAGCTTTGATACAAGCAGGAGGAGGTAAAATACTAGATCTGATATCTTTGATCTTCTCAACAAAGAAGTTAAGGAATACATTACTGTTTGACAAAGAGAGCACCGCAATTAGAGAGACAGATGGCGAAACAATTCAATTAATGGTGTCAAACAAGAATTTGGGGTTTTTCTTATTAGAGGATATTAGCTGAGAGAAGTATTTAGTTCTTGCACTTTTCAGAAGTTCATTTAGGGAAGTAGTAAACTTCAAGTTTAGTTGTTTTCAATAAGCGCTCTATTTTCCGACGTTTACTTCTACAGCTCTGAATAGATGTGTTTATCCAGGGGCAGGGCTTTTTAAGAGAGACAATGTTTGATTTAATAGGAGCCACTTCATCTAAAATTGCTAAACATTGGCTGTTAAAAGACTCAGCATACACATTTGCATCACTTTTTGCAACCCCTTAGCGGGCATCGATCAAACAACATAGAAAACTTCCCAGCAACATCCTGGTTAATAACTCTCCTTTGAGCCTTCATTCTCAGAGGCGGGGGGGGGGGTCGCGAGGTAAGTTCAGGTTAAAGAAAACACAACTATGATCACTCACATGTACATCCTCCACACACACATTTACTATCTCTAGACCTAATGAGAAAACAAGGTCCAGGGTGTGCCCCTTTAAGTGTGTAGGTCCTGAGACATGTTG
Organism: Perca fluviatilis; assembly: GCF_010015445.1. Lineage (NCBI taxonomy): Eukaryota > Metazoa > Chordata > Actinopteri > Perciformes > Percidae > Perca > Perca fluviatilis. The sequence goes on along the minus strand of NC_053130.1, from coordinate 36,306,458 downwards.
CGTAAAATTAAAAGAGTCAGTAACGGATAGGAGATCTGTAGCTGCAATACATGACATATCATCAATATGAAGATTAAAATCTCCAATAATTAAAACTTTCTCCAGCTTAATTATAGAGGTTAAAAAATCAGTAAAATCAGTAAGAAAGATGCCTGCAGGACCAGGAGGGCGGTAAATTAGCACACAATAAAATATGTTACCAGAACCGACCTTAATCATCTGTGATTCAAAAGAGGTGATGGTTTCAGAGTGGACTACTCTGCAGAAGAATCGGTCACTCACGATACACAACAGCAAGGCCGCCGCCTCGGCGTGCCGTTCGAGGTGTCCCAATCACAGAGCAGCCTGCTCGGCAGAGCTCATTTAAATGTACAGCTTCCTTATGCTTTTGCCACGTTTCTGTAAGAAAAATAAAATCCATCTTTTCATTGGAGAAAAGATCGTTGATGGCATGCGCCTTATTAGTGATGGAACGAGCATTGAGCAGCGCTAAACGGAGCGATGATGGCCGGCCGGTCTCCTTAATGGCAAGTTGTAGTGGCCGCAAACACCTGGTACAGTTACGTGGTTTCCAGCGGTGCCGTGCGGTCAATCGTCTCAATATTTGTATGACCAAAGGGGATCTCGTCCAATGGGTAGGGTGAGCTGAAGTCGCAGAGTTTCAATCAAAATGATACCGGGCTATGATCAGAAATAATAATGTTGTGGTATTTGGCATTAGAAGAAAATGGCAGTAGCTTTGCCATCAACTAAAAAATAATTGATCCTAGTGTAGACATTATGTACTTTGGAGTGAAAGGAATACTCTCTGCCGGAAGCATTGGAAATCCGCCATACATCAAATAGGTTCATATTGTCAATATATGATTTCAAAAGGTTGCCTGCCTTCGACGGCTCCCTGCAATGATGACATACCTCCCATCCCTGTCTGCTATTGTGGAGAGGTGTTTAAAGGAAACTCCTCTGCGGATCAGAATGGCTGCCCCTCTAGCCTTTACTGAAAAATGTGAGTGATATATCTGCTGTATCCACCTACACCTGAGTTTGGTGTGGGATTCATTCTTCAGATGCGTCTCTTGTAAGAAAATAATGTCAGCTTGCAGGGATTTAAGATGGGCAAGCACTTTACCTCTCTTGACTGGTTCGTTAATAACGTTTACGTTCCATGAACAAAATGTTATATCATTCCTCCTCATCTCTGTCAGGTATATGTAGCCATAAGTTGAATGACACTCCAACAACCCCCCTCCCACCATAAATACAACATACAGAGAAAAACATAACATTATCGATTTAACCAATTACACGTAGTCAGATCCCTCTAACAGAGAATGAACTCCAACTCTACCAACCAACTGGTTGAACTCTTGATTTAGATGTATCCAACTAGTAGTCCTACAATTAGTATAGAACTCTCAACCAAACTCAAAATATAGATTATGTATCCACATCATGTAAACTGCCAACTCCAAGATTTTAGTATCCTTATGGAAATGAACAAGAGATTATCCTTTTTTTCCCCTCAGTCCCTTTCCTATTCATTCAGGAAACAAGTAGTCTAGAAAATATAATCAACATTACCAAATGAAATCTGCATTCCAGCAGGTAGGCCAAACAGTAGCGTTTAGAGTGATTATGGGCGACTCTTCACACTATTAGCCTCTCCTCATCAATTTGTCTAGTGTTATGTATTACCTGCGGCCTCTTATACAATTGCCTTGTCCAAAGTGTCATTCAGCATATAGACGAGCCTCTTCCGGGTCTGTGAATGTGGTCTTGTTCCCGTTGTGCGTCCCTCGTAGCTTGGCTGGGTATAAGAGTCCGAATTTAACTCTAGGCTTGTTCCGCAGCAAATTCCTGGCTGGAGGAAAAGCTGCTTGGCGTTTAACTACGGCGGATGGGAAGTCCCTGAAAATCTGAATCCCCTGTCCGTCATATGTGAGGCCTTTGGACTTCATAACCCTCTGCATGATGTCCTCAAACACATGGCAATAGTGTACCCTTAGGATCAAATGTTGTGGTGGTTCGCCATCACCGGGGCGCGCCTGCAGAGCCCTGTGTGCTCGGTCTATCACTGGTTTTTCATCCAGGTTTAATACATCTGCCAGGAGTTGTGCTACCAAGTCCCTGGTTTTCCGCCCATTTTCATCCCCTTTTTTAACTCCAGCTATTCTCAAATTCTGACGTTTCGACCGACCCTCCAGTTCTAAGCACTTGTCCGAAAGTTGTTCTACCGGACTGTGTCATTCTTCACCTTAGCTTCAAGTTCCACAACGATATCAGAGGTAGCGCTAGCCGACTCCCCTAAACTTTTCAGTGTCTCGCTTTGGGAGTCCATGCGGACATTTAGTGCAAGAAATGTAGAGTCATTTTCTGATTTCAGAGCGGCTAATTCGCCTCTCAAAGTTTTACTCACTTCAGCAATCCTTTCGTCAATTTTGTTACATATGTCCCATCCCAGAATGCTGTGTGGAGTAGCCAGACCTTCCTCCACAGCGCTGTGGACACAGCAGACCAGCAAGTCGCGGCGTTATATGCAACGAGTCAACGGTCGCATTTGTGACAGAAAAACACGACGACAGGATTGTAAAAGAAGTAGAGAGCGCGCGCTGCAGGAAAGCAGACTTTTGCTTTGTGTGCTGCATGCACTCCAAACCTCTTTCAATTAATGTTCTCCACCCCTGGGACACTTATGCAATAATAAGCCACTCTTTTTTAGGTCTGTGTCCTAATCAGTTGTATGTTTTCATAAAAAAGGAGCTTTACACACAACCTTATCACAGCTGAATATTTTATCACTGTAGTTAGAAAAACAGACATGTAAACAGTGTGTATCTTTTGAGGATCCTGAGTGAATTACATTGAGCACTACTGTGTAATTGTCAGTTACAGAACTCTCCCTAAAGAGATAGGCAAGGATAGGCTGGTACCAAAACCTAAACAGAGACACAAGAGATGTCGTTTACACCTCTCTTATTAGACTGCTCAATAACTCCAGAGGAAAATGGGGTATCTGTCTACACTCAGAAAAAGGGATAGTCCAGTGTACATTAAAGTGATGGTTCGGAGTAATGTCACCCTAGGGTCCTTTGCACCATGACCTCGAGCCAAACACCCCCCCAGAAGCTTTTTTCACCTGGGTCTAACACTGGGCGAGTTAGCGTAGAGTAGCGTTAGCCGCTGAGTAGCTTAGCGCGGGGCTAATGGACCCACGTTTGTATCTCTTAAATGACCCCACTAATAATGCCCGAAATGATACCAAAGGTCTACACTAGTATATATAGGTTATGCAGTTAGACAGTGCTTAGGGCCGTCTATAAATTACTACACCGAAAAGAGTTACAACAAAAATATGTATTAATTTAATGATTAAATAAGGTAATGTCTCCAAACTTACCTCAATTATTACTTGTCTCCTGCTAGTTATATTACAGCACTTACTTTAAAAAAAAAGTTAAATTAAAAAATATTTTTGTTGCATCTCTTTTCGTGTTGTAATTTGTAGATGTCCCTAAGCACTCGTCTTACAGCAGCAACAACAACAGGAGAGAGCAGAAGGCGGGCGGGTAATGTACATGTAACTTGGAATGTACACTTCGGAAACTTAAACTTCAATCCATCGTTTTATGAGTGCATAACCTATATATACGAGTGTAGACCTTTGGTATCATTTCGGGCATTATTAGTGGGGTCATTTAAGAGATACAAACGTGGGTCCATTAGCCCCGCGCTAAGCTATTCAGCAGCTGACACTACTCTACGCTAACTCGCCCAATGTTAGACCCAGGTGAAAAAAGCTTCTGGGGGGGTGTTTGGCTCGAGGTCATGGTGCAAAGGACCCTAGGGTGAATTACTCCGAACCATCACTTTAAGTCTCTGCAAAAACATTTCTCTAAATTAACAAAAGAACCCACTGAAGATCTTGAATCCTCTACAGCTTGGTCATTCATCTTTTATTTAATCAGTTCATCTTAACTACATTTATAGAGGAAGTAGTCCATTCTAATAAATATTTCCTACCTGACAGAATGAACTACCCTATGTTATTAGAGGAGAATGGAAAGACTAGACTAAAAGAAGATGCCATACCTTCCATCTTTGCACATCGCTCCAAGGTGAAAGAAAGGACTCCTGCACCAAGACACATCGTTACACCTTTAGCTCAGATTAACACAGCACAGTTACACAGCTAAAGCTCACACAGGTATATAGAAACTTATATTTTATTATATCGCCAATACTCTTTGTGTCCTTCAACAATAACAGTGACATGTTTTATTCTTACATCAGTTACATCACAGATTAAAAGTGCAAGGGCTGAGGAGAGTGACAGAAAGGAAAGTGAGAATGAAGAAAGAGAAACAAATCCTAGCAAGGAGAGAGAGGAAATAGAAGACATTTCAAGCAAGGAGAGAAAAGAAATGAATTGTAGATGAGCAAAGAGAAGAAACTGCGAGTAAAGAGAAGGAGGAAAGAGAAGAAATTCCAAGCAAGGACATAAACAAAAGACATGAAATTTCAAGTAATGACAGTGAGGACATACATTAGCAAAGGAAAGCAAACAAAAACCAGTATAATAGAGGATTTGAGAAAGAAACTAAGAAAGCAAGAAAGGGCTGCTAAGCGAGCAAAAGCATCTTTAAAGAAATATGGAAAATAAATAAAAAAAAAACATTTTCACAAGACTAAATTAAGGCATTAGGCAGAAAGAGCACAAGGGAATGCAATGGAGCAATGAAACCATTAAAAAACCATTAAAAATCCGGTTTGCTGCAGATCCCACAGGATACGAGACCATTCAGGATCTTGAAATTCCTCCGCCTGGAATAGGAACCCTGCAAAGGAGGTTGCAGCGGGTTCAATTTGAGCCAGGGGTCTTGGAGGAGGTCTTTCATTTCCATGAACTGAAGGCAGGAGGGTTATCGGACCTGGAAAGGGACCGCTTCCTAACTCTGGATGAGATGGCCATCACTCCGAGTGTGGAGTTACACATGGGCTCAGGAAAATGATATGGGGAGGGGACTTTGCCAGGTCACACATGCGTTTTTACAGTACGTTGGCTGGAAGTACGACTTGATGGAAACAACTACAGTGGTCATTTCACCCATGGAGAGGTGGACAAGCCAATAACCCTTGCAATTATCCAGAGAGCAGCATCCATGGGGTTACATCTTCAGGGCTCTTTGATGTTACGTGTTACCATAGCGAGGAGTTTGACTGACAGCCAGTCATCCAATCATACCGGGGAGCTTTGTACGTCATAGCATACTTGATAGTTAGATAGAAACAAGACATTACATTATATTATTTTATATTTAACAGCTAATGTTGGAGCTATTCATTATTTTGTTATTGTTGGAGCTATTCATTGTTTTATTGTTGTTATATTTAATAGTTAAATATTTATTTATTTAATTTCTGTTTTGCATGAATCATACAGCTACATAACCTTGTTTATATCATTACTATTTTATTTTGGTTATTTTAAGTATCTGCTAGTGCTTTTGTTTTGAAAATACCACGCAGCCTTAGACACCAGGGGCCTGTTGCACAAAAGTAGAATAAAGAAATCCAGGATAACTGAAAAAGCGCAGCTTGACTTAGTGTGATCCACTCATCGCGGCTTAATCGGTTGCCCGTTTGCCGAGCCAGGACAAGTAGGTGAAGCTATGTCAAGCCAGGAGTAGATAGCTGGGATAAGTGCACGTTCACGGATTTCTTAAATAGACCACGGTATCGATCACAGATTTACTGATGCAGAAATGGAGAATACGTGTGCAGCATATGTTTCACCCGCTGAGCAGCAGCTTCTAATGGAAATTTACGAGGAGGTGAAACATATAATATGCAAAAAGGGAAATACGGCTGTTATCAAACGGGAAAAAAGCCTGACAGACAATAGCGGACCGACTGAATACGTATGGATTTAAAAAAAATCTACTTAGTCACTCCACGTTTTAATTGCTTTAATATGCTTGTTTTATGTGTTGGTGTTATTGCTGTAGCCTATCTGTTTTTATGCGCCAAATGTGCTGGTTTTAGTGTAAAGTGTCTTGGTGTAGCCTGTAAAGCACTATATAAATAAAAAAATAATAATTCTTGTTCCTGGGAAATGTATAAGGACTAGGCTTAATTTCAAAGCTTATTCATAATGCGAGAATATGTTTTACAACCATATGCACAGATCTCCATAAGCTATGTCTAATTCTAAATATCTTTCTACAATTAATGTTCATACAGAACAAGCATGACTGGACAAAAACTAGAAAAAGAAGTGACTTCAATACACACTGTAAGCATATCTGTAAAACAATGTAGCCTGTTATTATTCATGTTTTTTTTCCCTTCACTCCCAAGCTCCAAGATAACAAGTGACAGCCCCAAAATAAAATGATTAAGAAGCTTTGTGGCATTCCAACACATTCTCACTCCCATTTGGTAAAAAAGGACGTTTTGATCAGGTGCCATTGTCGTCGTTATTGACGCTAAAAGTCCGCTTTTAGAGTCCGGTGGCGTGTGGGAGGATCCCCCCTGCCCCCCCACCGCCGCTGCCTGTACGGGGGGGCACATTTCACTGACAGCAGCGGAGGAAAACCCCATTTCCTCCGTATCGTCCCACTTTTACCATTACCATCTCAACAACTGCAGTAGTAGGATTTAAATAAAACTCGGCGACAGCAATAGTGACAAGTAATGCATGTTAAAATAAAGTAAAGCAAAATTAAGAAGACAACGGAATAAACAGTAAAACATGTTTATTTCGGATCAGAACGTCAGCTGATTTAACACATCAGACTCCAGGATTAATCTTAGCCTGCCTGTTAGCCTCTTAGCCTGCTGGTCTGCTCTGGTGCAGGCGAGCGGCAAAGAATAAATCGCCATGGTTACATTTTTGGCTGGGTTTAATTCAACCTGCTTTTGTGCAACCAAGTCAAAGCTAAATTCATCCAGGATAACCTGAATATCCCGGCTTAATCCCTTATCCTGGTTTTGTGCAATACCCCTCTGGTGAAGTCTACATATAGGGGTGATCAGGTGTGTGGGAGGCATACCTGTCAAGTATCCCGTTTTGGCCGGGAAAGTCCCGTATTTTACCCTTCTTTCCCGCCGTCCTCCCGTATTAGTATTTTCCCGTAAATCTCCCGTATTTTAACCTGCGTTATTAAAAATAATAATAGCCCGGCCCGAGCGGAGTAAAAACAAAAAAACATTCCCAATCTGAGCTTTCCATCATTAGCCTGGGCGATCACCCACAGTAGCCGTACTACAGGTACTGTAGGTGGCAGCTGTCGCGAAGTTTAGCGGTGAGGTCAGATGATGAGTGACAACGCAGGAAAAACAAACAAAAAAAAACAGAGACGGATGATGGACGCTTCGACAGAGACGGTGTGCTGCCAAAACTTATGAAGGCTTTACTATGCATTCCCCATAGCAATGCAAGTTGAGAAGGGTGTTTAGCATGGTATGAAAGATTGTTACAGAGAATAGGTTGACGTTAGACAACAGAACTGTTTGCGCTCTACTCTCGTGTAAACCACTCTGTAAACCACTCTGGCCCAGCCCACAAATACACTCCTTCCAAAACAGTCTTAAAGAATGCAAAGTCTGCAACAAATTTGTACAATAACTCACTAAAAGAGTAAAGAAAAGTTATGTGAAATGAAAAGAAAACTAAAAGAAAAGCAATATGAAATGAAAAGAATGTGTGGAATGAAAATAAAATGTAAATCTAAAGACAAGCAGTGTTATAAATTGTAAATGTTTTCAGCATTCTGCATCAAGTGGTGATTTTAGCTTTCTTGTACACCTGTCTTAAAATGTAAGGGATACTGGAGCTTGGTTGGGGTGGTGGGACTGCTCGCGGTGGGCACTGGAAAATTTCCCTTATTTTCAAATCCAAAACTTGCCAGGTATGGTGGGAGGTCTCATGGTTTCTTACCGGAGCCTACAGACGCCATTGCTCCTTTGTTTAAAATGTTTGTTTGCAGAGAACTGGATGAATAAACCTCACAAAATGCCCTCTCTGCCCGGACAAGGAACGTGTTTTACCTCTGCTTAACATTCACTCCTTCGGTGCCTCAGTGGCTGTTGGACTTTAAGTGTTTAGTTTGTTTTATTTAATCTGAGGACAAATCGCCACTACAGCTACCATTCAAACTTTTGAACACACGCAAGCCATCCGAGTCATCATGCCTCAAGTCGAGTCGAGTCTCAAGTAGGCCTAATTCTTTTGTCAAGTCGCAAAATCATCAAAATGGTGACTCGAGTCCAAGTCTCCCATTTTGCGTAGCAAAGCAGTGCACACCGTTTAGAGATTGAACGTGCCCCAAGTCTCAAGTCCACATCGCTGCCTCAGAGCTGTCCACTTATGGTCCGACCAATCAGATCACATTTCACTAGCAGGTGGGAACGTGGCTGTGTGCTGTCGTTGGAGACCGGAGGTCTGCGGTCACTAAATGCACTGTTCTGTTCTTTATTCAAACGTAAAGGTAATGCTTACATTTTATAGCGTGTCTTTTGTCGTTATGAAACCTCATTTTAGATGTTTAGTTTTAAGCACAGATGTTTCCAATATAATTATATATTTTTTCTCACAACTGTAGGCATGATTTTAGCAAATAAGTATTTTGGCAAATTCGTGTTGTTTCCTGTTCCAATCCCATTGAAACTGTTCCAAAGGACTGAATCTCTATCACAGTTGACCCTCAAAATGAATAAGACCGCAGTATTATATAGTAATGCAGTAATATTTGCAACCTATTAATAACAGGTATTTTCATATATACTTTTGCAAACAGTATTTGCATTTGAAACCAGGGGAGTGAGTTACATACTTAGATCACATTATGACTCAAGACTGTTAGGCTACGTTCACACCGCAAGTCTTCATGCTTAATTTGGATTTTTTGGTCAGATCTGATTTCGGTTTGGCTGATCACATGACCTTTTAAAACGTGGCCTATATCAGATTCCAGGGTTTGTGGTTTTGAAATGACCCGCATGATCAAAAGAACAATAATGATGACATCAGATGCAGCACTCTGTTGCAGGTGCTGAGGAGAAGAATTAATAGAAATTGACTCTTTTGGCCTTTTGCAGAGTTATGACTGCATATTCACTACAGAGGTCTGTGTGGATTGCCATTTCGTTTGCTATTTTTTCAAAAATGGAGCGGTTACGGTATGATCCTTCTAGTTTTGATTGAAGTGAAGTATCTTGTTCACACTGCGGCCGCATTGGAAAAGAAAAAAAACAAACAAATCAGACCTGGGTCTGATTCAGGACCACATATGGAAGTGGTCTACATCTGATTTGAGTGTTAACACTAGGCTACTTTTGAACAAGTCTGACCTGGTCACTGGACCCCCAAAACAAATCTGATTTGGGCCTTTTGCCTGCAGTCTGAATGTAGCCTGAGCTCCTAAGCTGACCAGAGGTTCAGATGTCTCCGGTACCTTGGATGCTTGGGGGGCCTTTTGGCTTCAAGAGTCAGGTTTTTCCAGCTTGGTAGCTGAAACGCACGGAGGCCAAGAATGATGTATTCCCAACTTTTAACATCACTCTTCTGCCAAAAATGCACCATCAGTGATAAATCCCTGGTCTTCACAGAGTTGACTTTAATGTTGGTATGCGATCTTGTTGTTTATAACTCTATAGTTTTAGGAGTGCATGTAAAAAATGTAGTTGTAAGGAATTTTCAGTGAAAGCTTTAGATTTTAGAAAAAACTGTAAGCCGTTCAGAAAAAGAATTTGAATCTCATTTGAGGCTGAATGAGCCCCCACTTACACAAACCTGGCCGGCCAACCCATAATCTCAATCAGCTCCTTATGAGACACTAGACTAGATTCAAGTCTTGAATAATACATAAAGAGGTTTGTCTTTTTAGAGAGGTTGCTTATTTAATCATGAATATTTGAAGTTA